>NC_134825.1:14340734-14485520 GCF_004210375.1 Tachypleus tridentatus | reverse complement strand
AACTTAAAGCTAAGTATTAGTAATATTGTCCTCTCCAGCCACTCGTCTTTTAATAAAACTTCCAGCACTCTTGAGCTCCAGGTTACTATGTACAAGTTGAACACATGTTACTGAGAGGTGAATAAAAACTTGGTTTAGACAAAATTAACATATAGATGTGTGGCGAACCCTAAAGACTAGACTGCCGACGTTCAATGTCAGATATCTTATGTTTCTCTGGAGTTTTTACTTAAGCACAGACATCAGTAATGGATATACATATTTTTTTTATTAACGTGTGTGAGGAAAATATATATGAAATCACTTTACATTATATGATGGTTTAGTTTGCAGAAATGTACATATTTTATTACAATAAATTGATTTAAGCGTTTTAATCATATATACTTAATTAAATAGTGGTACTTTAATATGTCGATAAAGTTAAAAGTTTTCTTTTCCTCTTGGTTGATCGGAATTAAATTTAATTTGCATTTCCTTCAGCCTAATTTCTTTCTCGGCTTCGATACGGGCTCCTTCAGGCTCAATTTGTATAAGTTTTAGCTGGATTTCCAACATATCTTTATCACTGAACTCTGATTGGCTGGCGGAGACACTAGGGTATTCAATAATGTTTCCTCAAACAACAAATTATCATAATTTTATATTGCAGTAAGACGCTTTATTAGTTTATTTTATCTCATTGAGTTCTTAACTTCTAATTCTAAAATTTTGGCAGTTTCACTTTTATTATATTTTCTAGTTGTTCGAAAGAGAAAGTGATTCAAGTAAACCTTGATATTCAGACATAATCAAATTTTGTAGGAACTGATAAATTTAGGTTGAATTTCATCTCTCATTCAGTACTGCTTAACGAATCTCCCATTTATTTTTATTATAAATTACGATTTGTCTCTGACAAGACTGCGATTCATTATGTTACGTTTTACAACTTAAAATAGCTTTTAACTGAGTTAAAGTTTAAATTGAATTTATAAGTTAAATAAATGCTGATATCTATAAAATTTATTATATTTGCTAAAATATTGTTTGACACAGTTTTTCTTTATCAAAATACATTTAAATTATAAATAATAATACAATTGAGAATAACGGTTATCACAAATGAGAAAATTATATACAAAAGTTTTAGAAATTTGCTGTGTATAACTGAATATTTTATCGAGGGTTTACAATGAGCGAAATAATTTTGAGTTGATATCGATACAGTTCACCAAACGCGTAACAACCCAGCCGCTCACTGATCGCGCGTGAGTTTTTAAGTGTGACGAAACTTGTAGTTTTATGGTAGTTTGCTGAAGTTAAACGAATTATAATGTTCAAAATCTATCAACATTCTTCATAAAATATCTGTAGTTCCCCGATTATTAAGTGTTTCACAGTTATTCCTTCAGAGGTTTATAGTATACCAACTGTAGCAAACCAATAATAGGAGGGCATTTCGGAATACAAATTTAAAAGTATAAGTTACAAGCAATTATAAAAACAAATTTAACTTATACAAATATTGATATTGAATAAAGTAGTAAATTCGTTACAGATGTCACCTGTAACTTTTAAGTACTTGTTTATATGCTCAATCTACGAGGGCTGTTCAAAATACACGGACTGTTTGAATTGCGCGGCTCCAGTTGGTTCCAGGGGAATCCGCTTGGTGTCGCTAGGTTTGCCTGATCAGCTAATTACGACGCCATTTCCCGATTGCAGATATCTTTATTTGTGTATTAGCTACGCGGTTTTAAGTGAAGTGCGATTTTTTTCGTTTGGCGGATTTCAGAATGAATGACCTGAAGGAGCAACGACTTGCTGTGAAATTTTGTGTTAAACATGGAAAATCTGCGACTGAAAATTTTGCTATGCTTAACACGGCTTATGGTGATGTTGCTATGAAGCGTACGGCATGTTTCAAGTGGCATGAACGTTTTAAGGATGGTCGACAGTCCATTGAAGATGATGAGCGTCCTGGACGTCCTTCCACGTCAACTGACGACCCACACGTCGACAAACTCAACACCCTGGTGCGGGCAAATCGACGTCTGACTGTCAGGGAGCTTGCTGAAGAGTGTGGGATATCAGTTGGGTCTTGTTACGAGATTTTGACCGAAAAATTGAAGATGCACCGCGTTGCTGCGAAATTCAGCCCTCAGAACTCGTGAGTTTTTGGCCAAACACTCGATCACTGTTCTTCCCCACCCCCCTACTCACCTGACCTTGCTCCTTGCGATTTTTTTTTGTTCCCAAAACTCAAAAGACCCTTGAAAGGAAGAAGATTTGAGACGATTCTCGAGATTAAGGCAAATGCGACGAAGGAGCTGGAGGACATTACAAAAGAAGAGTACCATGACTGTTTCAACAAGTGGAAACACAGTTGGGATAAGTGTGTGCGTTGGGGAGGAGAGTACTTTGAAGGGGTCCCAGACCTGTAACTTCTAAATAAAGCACATTTTGTTTTATGACTTCAGTCCGCGTATTTTGAACAGACCTCGTATTCACACGAATTTGTTTTGACAAAGACTGATTCTTTTTGATAAAACTCCACACACGTTGGTAATATTATAAAGATATATAAATAAGGACAAACAATTTTACTTTCAATCAAACTTGAAAGTAATTCACTAGTAAATAAATTTACTTTGCAATTATTTATCTGTTTGTATTATGATGTGTAAAATTACTGGAGATTTATCTGACCAATTTTCTTCTTAATTTTAATGTTATAGAGAGAAACCAGGTAATTAACACCACTCACTGCCAAAACTTGGGTTGCTCTATTCGGATAACAGGATTAGCCGTTATAACTTTCTTTGATTAAAATTTTGGGGGGATGGTATTCAAATGTACGACATTCAAAATCTATTTCCAAGGTTACGCCCGATGTATTATAGAGTTCTAACGCTGTTAAAATATTTGATCGCACATTTCATAAATTTTGCGACTTTCTTTAAATGAATTTCGATCCAACATTTAACAATAATATATTGCAATAGAATAATCACCTAAATATTTCTTAAACGTCGTACGGTAATAGTAATACATGTAAACCTACAATGATACTGTTTTTTACTTTAGTGTACGCTAAACTTATAACTTGTATATTCATCAGTTAATATTTGTATTTTATTTTAAACAACTCATATGTTAATATTCATAAAATGAATAGGCTTTAGAAAAATTGAGTCTCATGAAACAATTATTGCCAACTCCTAATCTTAAAGCCCTTTAGCCATGTTAAATATAAGATATGTAACAATGTTCACAGTCTCATTCGAATATTGTATAACCTTAACCACTACCCCTTATATCCGTGTTGTATAACGATTTCCATCAGGTCCTATTTCCACGTTATATAACTTTGTTCAGGGATATTATTTCTTTTTTGTGTAACCTTCTTTCAATATTTTATAACGTTGAACCTTAATTCTGTATACAAACTAATTGGTAAAACTTATTTTCTTAGCTATCTTAGAAAATTGTTAAACTAAATCTCAAATAAAATATTTTCTCCGAGATAAATAAGAGTATTCCGACACTAAAATGTGAAGTATTTTTTATGAATAAATATAAATACTGCTTAGCTGTTCAATAGTTATATTTACTCAAAACTAAATGGCTAAGGGTAAAAGTTGGTGAAAACGTATTAGCTTATTCAAGATATTTTTAAAATGTAGCTAAACCTATGTAACAAATTGTTACAAATGTACATATTTCTATTTATGTAGATTTTTCTGTTTTAAAAATCGTAAATATTTCAAAGTTTGAAATTTTGTTATTTTATTTAGAAATGTCTGAAAAGAAAGCTTATAAAATTTAATTAATTTGATGATATATAAATTGTTATATGGCACAAAATAGGCATATTTTACTTAGTTCTATTTGAATTATGAAGTTTCTATATTTGGATCAACATAAAGATTACACGTGAAATAGTGAAATAAAATGCTTATTAACTGGAAATTGCTCTCTTCAGATGGTGTTATTATTTTAAAAACTCACATGTTTTCTTTGTAATGTTTTACCTTCAGTATTTTGTGATTTTGTTTAGAAAGTGTATTCTGTATTTTACATTATGAAAGTTTACCTTCCACGACGACTTGTTCACAAGGAAATGGAACATGAGAAATGAAAGATGAGTTAAAACATTTATTCGTTATTTACGAACTGAACTAGTAATAGGCAGTTGTCAAAGTCAATATTGTAAAATCACATATAAACTGTTTATCGGGTAGCATGCTGTTCAACACATTCGTGATGACGACAAGCCCATTTGAAAAAAAATGTATCCCAAAACGGCTGGTATGAGTATTAACACCTTTACAAATAAAGCAGACAACAACTGTTGCAAACTCTGTCTTTGTTATTCTGAAAATTACCTAAAAAGATCGAAGTGTTGTTATTTTATTTTAATAAAAGTGTTAATTCCCATACCAGTCGTCTTGAGATACATTATTTCACAGATTGTTCAAAATGTTTCATTGTGTGGAAAAAGTGGTAAAACTTGCTAATAGTTGGGCCCATCATTAACATTAAAATTATATTTTATAACATAACCAAAATGTTTATAAGTTAACGTTTTTAGCTAGCAAAATTTAGGAATTAAGAAATAAATGTAAAGGGAATTGTATTGATATAGAAAAACGAATAACAAATGAAACAATTTTAGTATAACATACAGCTAGCAATCACTATTCTCATAGTGTTAATGAAATAATATGAAAATAAGTAACCAAAGAACAAATATGAAATAAATAAAATATTATAAGAATAACTATTTAATAATTTAAAATTAACTTTAGAAAGAGATAATGCTTCATTAATTGTAGAAGTTCATTTATGGCAACACCGTTATGTAAAATCATTGGTCAAAATTGTGATTACGAAATAAGTTTCTAATGAAAGTGATATACGTTAATGTTCAGGATTTTTCAAATTTGTGTTTAAGACTTGTATTTATGTATTTGCTCTACTGATTCATATAAAATGTAAAATGATTTATAACAAACAGTGTTTCTATGGTTATTGTTTTTAATATAGAATGAAAACAAAATACACCATGGAAACAATTTGAGTATAAGGTCATTATCAAAATATTTGTCTCTATAACATTATTCATTTTGAACTTATATTTATAATCTTAACAATGTTAAACTTGCATCTGCAAAAATTCTAAATATTCAATATTGAATCAAATACGTAGAAACACACCATCTTTATTTAAAAAGTTTCAGATAGAATAACATATCTCATGTCTAGAAATCTTCGAATGTAACAAACACAAAATAAGTGTTAAAATATATTTTTAAAAGATTCAAAATAATACGTTTTTAGTAAATGAATAACAATAAGAAAAAATAATAAACCTTCTTTATTTTTCAAGAGTAACTATTTCTTAATATAACCAAAATTAACTAAACCTTATTATTTTCTTCATCGTAATTCACCAGCTTCCTGATCCCAACTTATGTATAACCAGAAACTTAATATCAATTTAAAAAGTTAATTTTATGTATCAAATAAAAACGAGAGTTTGGAAAGATAAAACACTACTTTTTACATTGGAATGTTACTGTTATTTACAAGAATCTCAAAGTTCAGAGGTCGAATTTTAATTGATACTGTCTTGAGAGAGTAATGATAACCTTTCCATGCCTTCCAGTTCACACCATTGGCGTAGCTCTCGTGTTCTCCGTTCAGATAAAGTCCATTTAAGTTAGAGGAATAACATTTTCCATACCACCATCCTCCTTTATGTAGCTCTGCACAACTACCAGAATACGTGTCGTGGTCACCGTCCTTGGTAGAGAAGTTTAACTCGTCGTGGTTTGTCAGACTGTCTCCTTGGTTAAAGAAATAAAAAATTGTTTTTTGACTGTGATTTATTATTAAGGTATCAAAACAAAAATTATGTATACCATTATATAAACAGTTACAACTGGTTAGACAACGATAATGAACTAATAATCTCTTAACCTATGCTCTGAAAGACAATTTTGCAAAGAAAGAAAATCAAACAACAATGGTTTGGATACTGCTATATAGAAGAAAAACTAAAATCATCAGTGCATGAACGTAAAACAATGGAAAGGAAAGAAGGCTTCTTTCATCTTACTAGAAAATAACTTGGTGGGTGGCAAACCTGGTGAAACTACATTAGAACACTGATTTGTCAATTAGTGGTCGAAAGACAGTGATAGTGGAGCAACCAAGGAGCAGTAATATGAAACTATCGCAAACTTAATCCATGGAAATTTGTATAAATACCCTTGTGAGACACCACGATTTCATAATCTCATGTATACTTGTATTCAAAACGTTGAGACCAAACAACACCATTATAGCATTTATAGTTTTATTGTACCTTAGTGTTCCTTTACCAAGATAAATAACTATTTTATGTTGTTTGAAGAGAACCTTAGGCAGTTTCTCAAGTACGTATAGTACTGATAGTATTAAATATATATCCTCCAGTGCCTCAGCGGTATGTCTGCGGATTTACAACGCTAATAAACGGGTTTTGATACCCATGGTGGGCAGAACACAGATAGCCCATTGTGTACTTTGTGCTAAATTTAAAACAACAACAACATTAAATATACAGTTAACCTCTACAATGTTAAGACCAATTATTTCAATAAAATAGAGGACGATTTTTCTAAAACACGTTATATTATTTTATTAATTTCCTAGTTTAAAATAAAATTATTGTATTTTGTTTAAACGATTTTCTTTTAAATAAATCAACAATAAAAACACAGTTTTCTCTTAGTTTCGTTAGATTTGTTTTGAAGAGGTTTTAGAGCAACAAAACATGTTTCAGTTTATTTATAGATATGAAAATAATTATATCTTCAGCACAAACTAAAGTCTTTGGTATTCGTATCCAAAATAAAATGAAAGCTGTAATAAAAAGAACAACAATATACAGAAAGATACAATTTGGGTTTATTTTGAAACGTTTTTCATTTCGCTATACGCATCAGAATGTCAATTAAACTATGTATTGAAAATCGTTTTAAAACTATCCAAATAGTATTTATTCTATTTAAGGTATTCCATATATAAATCAAGAAATAGCCAATGACCCTATTTCCCTTTAATATTTTAATTTGTTCCATTTCTTTTTCAGTTTCTATGTGTTCATGGAAATCTTCAAACATTTAGTGTAGTCCTGTTAATGATAAATATAACTTTTACAAGAATTAAACCCACAATCACAAATTCATAAACGGCAATCGTTATTTTGACCTACAGTTTGTAAAAACTGCCAAAAGAGGGATTAAATTGTGTAAAATTGTTATTGTGGTTTTACTTTTTAGTTCATTACTTTTGTTGCAAGACCCCAAATTCATTTTAAAATTCATAATTTTTAATACACTTGTAATTTTTTGATTTTTGATTTTACTTTTTATTTTATAATTTTATGAGATATATACTTTCCCTCTAGAAACCGGCACTTGTCTATTTATCGTTATGTACGGTTATCTCTTGAATTTAATTGGATAGTTAAGTATTTGCATGATATATTTACTTTGTATTAATAACTGTATATATTTATCATAATATGATAAATGGATACCCTAAAATCAGTCATGCAAATTGGAAATATTATCTAGCAAAAGTCAGAGCCGTCTAGAAGCCAGCCTCGCTGAAATCATCAAGTAAGTGGTAGACGAAACAGTTTCTGTTTTAGACATTTCTAAATTGGTTTAATGAAGATATTAATGATTTAGCGTATTATCAGTACATATGCAAATGATATATTGAAACTAATACACTGAATGGTTAGTTTTTGGTTTAAGAATTCAACGGAAAGGTTTCTTACTTCCAAAGTATTTACAAACATTTTTTGATTCCTACTATTAAGTACTAAATATTATTATCATAACAATATTTATAGTACAGTTAGAATTCTTCTTAAGTAAAGTTGATACTTAATAATAAAGAACAGGATTAAATATTAAGAAAAATTATGGTTTATGACGATAATCATTGTCGTGTGATATTCTATATGTGTGATATATTGTACATAGACGTTGAGGCAAAATTTTGTTCAGAGTTTACATGTCTACATTCACACGAAAATGCGTTATGTATAGATGTACATTGTTAAATAATACAAACAATATATCCCACTGTAATAATGTACTACTAATCATATATACAAACAATATCATTGATCAATATTGTTATTACACATTACCTGCATCACCCGTGAAACCTTTAATATGTAGACGATAGTACAATTCTTCATTATCTATCCTAAACTCCCGATAGAGGGAGAACCGTTTTTCATCTTCCTTGTCTCTCAGATCAAACCTGATTGAATAAGTTCCTTGGTTCGTTAAAGCAAAAATCTAGTAATTTCCTGAGAAAACAGATACATTGATTAATTTTGTTTATGCAATAATTACTGCAATAAATACGTTTTCAATTAATTAACACGAACAATAATAACTGTTATAACAAGATGTAAAAGTAAAATCTGATGATTAAATTTCATAATATTTATGAATGATGTCCATTTCTTTAAAGCAAATTGTGAAAATTAACGCTTTAATATTTATTACATGTAGTATTCTCTATACGGTTTACATTATATATTTCTATTGTAGTTACATACAATTGATATTAAAAACTATTCCTACTACTGTATTATCATACCCAGCCAGAAATCTTTCTTGATGTCTCTAAAGCCCATTTTATATTCTTGCCATGAATTGTAGAAGTAATCTGTGGGGTTTCCATAATCTCCCCGTCTTTGAATCACCTAAAGAGAATTTCTTTATGTGAATCTAATTAATATGGAGTGAAAATAAGAATAATTGTAAATATGAAATTAAACTATGTTGTACTTGTGTTATTTATGTTTTAATAAAAATGAAAAATTTAATAGAATTAATATTTATATTCTAAGTTTTACTTAGCAACATCAATCAGTAAACAACAGTTCTAATATTCTCATTATTTTTTCTTGATCATAATTGAAAAATAATATTTAAATTCCAAATCTAGTTTTCTTTATTTTATGGATCAATAAAAAGGAAAGTAACAGTTTACAAACATTTCTCTTATTAAAACTTAATATCTCGTGAAAATAAACTTTTACCTCAAGATTCTAAAAATTGTGTATAACTATGACAATAGAACTTTGGTGTGGTACTTGAGGTATTTTAACTTTAATTTTACGCTGGTGTTACATTTTACAAAAATGTTAACATTGGTTTCATTATTTCAACAAAAATAAACCAAGATTTTAATTATAAGTTGTTTTGATATCATTGTAGGATGAGAAGAAATATAATACACTTGTTTAAAATATCTGTGTTTACCTCGTTAGGAACTTCAACAAAATTGTAATTCCGTAGAAATATTGTTCTTTTCTTATTTATCAGTTATTCAAGATTAAAGGTTTATTAAACAATTAACTAGGACTTCGATATTCCAAACAAATAAAATTCTGCACTGAACAGCTTATATTTGACGTAATTACGAACTGTGACATCAATATATGACGGACAATTCAAAATACCAGCATCAGTTATTCACACACATTAACACACTTTACAAATCTTTTGTTTGTTTTGCGTGTTATTTTCTGGTTCAATTGGATAAACACATGAGCTTAAACTGATTTTTATCAGTGGCCAAATGCACCAAGTGAAATGTTCTTTGCTGCAAGACCACAGAATAAAATAAGGTGGTCAAAATTCAGTGGCAAATTTCAAACCACAAGAAAGTTACGTAATGTGCAATAAACAGTGTGAAGCACAAAGAACAGAAATTATTGTCGTCCGAAGGAAGGGTTCATACGGGTGGAAGTTTCTGTATTTAATTAGGTTATTAGTTAAACGTAACTCAAGTTCTATAGTATAACCCGCGACACTCAGATTACGAGTCGCACGCCTTAACCCACCTGGCCATGACGGGCCATGGTTAAACGTGACTCAAGTTCTATAGTATACTTGTAGAAAATTGTTAAATCCACGACGAGTAAAAAAAACTATGATATCTGTTGGATATACAAGACAGTTAGGTGTAGGTTTTATTATATAATTTATTTTATAAATTAATATTTAATAACTATTCAGTTCTTGTAACAACAAAGTTAATTAAAAGTTAATAATTTTAAAAGCCATAAATACGATCAGCTAGGTGGTCAGGGCGATCGACTTTCAACCTGAGAAACCCTTCCACTTGACATGTCATCAGTTTCAGGAGTGTAAAACAATGGCCCAAGAATTTGCTGTCGTTGTTGTGCCTTCCCTCTAAACTGGGGACAACCAGAGCAAATAGACGTCGTGTAGCATTTCGCGAATTCAAAATAAAGAAACCACTTACGATAAGTTTAATTACGAAACTCAGTAATAATCGTACATTGTGTTTGCAAATACAATGTTGTCTAGACTTTACTAATGTTGTTGACGTCACATAAGTGAAACCTTCGGTATATTTCTAATCAGTTTAAATGAGTGTTATTTAATAGGAGCCGCTTGCATAGTTTAGAGAACTCAGCCGACTTAAGAGTGACCAGCCTTAACGGTCGATATTTAAATAGTGTTTCACAACTTAATAGAAATAAGGAGAATGATTTATCCTGTCAAACGGTGTTCAAAAGTAATTAAAACCGTCTGTGTGGACTTTGAAAAGGAAGACAATTATTTTAAGTTCAGAATAGAATTATGGTACATAACGGAGTAACTTAGGAGAATTATTCACTGATACTGTTCTGTTGAGAGTAGAGAAAATTGTTAGTCTTATCATTTAGATTATTGAGTAAGTTTGTGGTTTCCTATAGCGTTTTGAATATATACCATTTCAAAAGAAGTAGATTGTTTGCTGTACGTTTATTATTTGAATTTATTGCCAACAAGTCACAGACATCTACTGTGTAATAATCCATGTTTACATAAACCCATGACTTACTCAGCCGAGGGAATGTGAGATTCATTGTTGGAATCATGTGATGAATGACAGTTCAGGAAATAACACTGTGTAACACAAATTATGTTCCTGGATAGTGTGTGTTATTTCTTAACTGCTCATGTTGTAAAAGTACAGAAAATGACCTTTATTCCTTTCGAACTTTGCTTTTCTGACCTGGATGATGAAATTTTAGAAATTAACCTGTTTTCTATGTAAAAACGGACAAATTTGCACATTTTCATTTACATAATGTCTGAATAAAACAACATATGATTCAAGATTTACATGTATTTATACTAAAATTATACAGAATTAAAGAAAAATGTGTAGAATTTGGTAGTTTATCGAGATTTGCGACTGTAATGTAAATCACTTCAATGTATCAGCCCCCAAATATATTTTCCTCTCATGTTTTCGTTATATGCCCCTTGGTAGCAGCGTTCAAAGTTCAGTATATCTTGGTGTAAGCACTCGCCTTGCTCCTCTGAGTATGCTCTCATATTATCCTTGAATTTATCAAGATGAGCGTCAAGGACATTTTGCCGTAGTTCTTCACCAAATCTTCACCAATTTCATAATTTTCGGCCTTGTGATTGACCAAGAAGCCTCAAACCACTGCGACAAAGCTGCTCTAAGCGTTTTTTTCCTTCCTACTGAGTTTCTTGGGTAATTCTGTACACTCCAGGATAATCTTTATTTGCGTTTTAACAAAGACACCAGCTTTGACCTTTGCCTCAGATAGCTTAGGGAAGAAGTCTCGAAGGTACTTGAAGGCTGCAGACTCCTTATCAAGAGATGTGACAACTTGTTTCATAAGATCCAATTTTATGTGCAGTGGTAGGAACAACACCTTCTGAAGATGCACCAGTGGCTCACACTTGACATTGTGCCGCCCCACAGAGACATCGGTTTGTTGTGGCTAGTGCTTCCTATTATAGTGCGCTGCGGTGTTTCTGTTGTCCTAAAGGCAAAAATAACAGAGAGAAATAGTAAATCCTCCTTGGGGACACATCAGGAATGCCACCATTTTGAAGTATCTGATAACGTCCCATCATACTCAATTCTTCTAGCAAGGTCTTAACGCTGTTGTATTTCTCTTTGAAGTGCACCGAAAGATATTTAAATTTTAAAGTGTCTAAAATTTCTATAATATAAAATCTCACTAATTAAACAAGGAAAAATTATCCGTCTTACCTTCTAGAGTTTTTCTGCAGTGCTCGCAGGTAAAGTGAGGCGCCCAGGGTTTGTCTTAATTTCCGACAGGCATGCCAAAATATGCCTTGTAGGTTTCTCATATTTTAGCAGATGTTGTCACAAGGTACTTTTTCGCTCTTGTGTTAAGAAAATGGCCACATACACAGCAGAGTGCGCCTGGAGAACGCTTACATCTTCTTGATGCCATCTCTGATAAACTCACATTGGTCTATGATTTCACTTAGGATGTTAGAACTAAATTGGAATGTTGAAAGGTGAGCCCCTGTATATATATATATATATATCACTACGGAAAGTTCTAGAAAATTCTAAAAAATTTTGAATGTTCTACAACATTCCAGAAAGTTCTAGAAAATTCTAAAAATTTTAAAAGTTCTACAACATTCCAGAAAGTTCTTGAAAATTCGTGTAAGCCCGAGAAAATTATTTATCAGCCACTCAGCATTGAATTTACCTGGAGTGTTCTGAAAATGGGTAAATTTGAAAATTTCATTACCCAGGTCACAAAAACAAAGTTTGAAAAGTAAAATAGATCTTTTCCATTTACTTTAGGTATAAGCAATTGGAAAATAACACTTTCTGCACAGAAACAAGAAAAAGTAAAAGTTTTTTTGCACAGTGCAATTGAGGACATAAGAAAGAAAGTCCTCACCGTAATTGAAGGCCCTGTTGATGAGCATGGTTTATGTAAGCCTGTGGAAATATTTGTTAATTTGAACCTTTGATGAAACTACTGCTGCTGGATTGACAAAAAGGAGATAGATTTCCTAAACAGTATGTTATTTCAAATACCCTGAATTCTATTGCCAATGCCGTAATGAAAACTAAATATGTAAGTGATATATAAAAATTCGGTCAAAGTTATTCAGCAGAAATGTAACCAAACAATCTATGTGTTGTTTCATACCTAAAAGACTGAATATTGTACTTGGTATTGAAACCAGCTGCTGTTCAAATGTCCAAAATAAATAAATAAATAAATTTTATATGATAGATGTCTGATTTCACTACAGCTAAATCCTTTTAAAAGTTCACCATGACTGTGATGACAACATATAGAAAGGGAATCTGCCAGTATTATAGTTTCATTGCAATGGACGTGACAAAGGAGTTGCAGGAATTTCGAGAGTAATTCAAAGGTTACCAAAACTTGAGGTATAGACAGTGAAAAGGTACTTAAAGTAGACATTGAAGATGAGTTACAAAACTGTAAACAGTCAGCACATCAGGAGAGGCAATAATACAAGGATAACCTCATGAAACCACTGTGTCTAGTCTCTCAGACCAACAGTTACCCAAACTTGTTCTTACTCTGCAACATCCTTTTATACTGTTGTGTACAGTCACTCAGTTGTACAGATATCCAAATTTGTTCTTACTCTACAACTTTCTTTCATAGTGTTGTGTTTATTCCCTTAGACCTACTGTTTATCAAAATTTTTCTTACTCTACAACATCCTTACGTTGTGGCGTGTCTAGTAACTTAACTTTACAGTTATCCAAACGTGTTCATACTACACGACATACTTACATACTGTTGTGTCTAGTCACTCAACCATACAATTATCCAAGCTTGTTCTTACACTATAACATCCTTACATACTGTTGCGTCTAGTCACTTAGCTCTATAGGTATCCAAAGGTGTTTTTACTCTGCAACATCCTTATATACTGTTGTGTCAAGTCACTCAGCTCTACAGTTATCCAATCTTGTTATACCACTACAACTTCCTTACATACTGTTGTGTATACTCACTCAGGTGAACAGTTATCCAAACCTGTTCTTACACTACCACACCATAGTATGCTATTGTGTCTAGTTACTCAGCTGTACAGTTATTGCAAATATATCGAAGCATATATATTATGTTCCTTGAAACCAAAACATAGCAAAATAAAACAATAAACAAAAACAAAAAATATTTATTTATATCAAGACTTCCACTGACATCTAGAAACCCATAAGAAAATGAGTTTAAAATAAGATAAAATTGACCTTTTTTCTTTGTACACTTACCGTTCAGCCTCCGCCATCAGTATCCATATCACAGTAAACATCGAAACTTCCTGTAAACATCCAGAACTTTGGCCAAATACGATACACTCCACTAGTATGGTTTCCATTAAGGAAAACATCTGTACAGTCTCTTGGTCCAGAAGAGGTTTGAAGACATTCCATTTCTTGTGGTCACAAAGCATATAAAATGGAATTTACGTAAGATAGCAAAGCAAAAATAATAAAATATGTTTTCAAAATTTTGTTTGTTTAGTACACAGCTGCACAAGAGGCTATCTGTGCTCTATCCATTACGAGTATCGATACCCGAATTTTAGAGTTGGAATTCTACAAACATACTTTCGGGATTTATTTAAATAATTTTATATATCTTAAACATAAGATAAAAAAGATGTCTCAAGTGATGAATATTTCTAATAGCAAAGTTCTGACAAAAATTTACGATAAAAAATTACAAAACATTGTAACGCAAACTGTTAATGTCCAAGTATTCACCGGTTTTAGATGTTGACAGAAAAGAATTGTAAACGTTAATTTACCATCGCTGTGTATTTTATTTTTAGCTTGTGTAACCAGTACACTGATTGAATCCAGTACAGTTGATACTGATGTCATTTCACATCGCTTGAGGTTTGTCTCGATCTGACACCTTTGATGAACCAGAAGAAGAATCATCACAGGTTGGATACTGATCATCATTTGGTTAATTTTAAGTCACATCATCTGGGAAAAAATGTTATTCACACAATAAAACATGTTGAAATTTGTCATTTATGAATTTATATTGTATTACAAACCTATAGATTTTTTCATCTATATATTGATTCTAGTTGCTAATAAACTTCACATTCATCCAGGAACTACTAATATTGGTTTTCACTGTATCGAAGTTTTATCCTAACTCTACTAAAAATGATTATCATATTATATCAAAGTTTTATAAAACTCTTGTAGTTTCAGTTAACTGTATAATAAAATATTGAGACAAAATCTTATTTGTAACAAGTCGCCTCTTTCAAGAACTATATTTTTGTTTTTTTTAATTTAGTTCACTCAGAAATTTATAACAATATAGAACAAAATTCATAATAGTAATAGTCATCTCTACTATCAAATTAATTCATACTTGATATATCATAAAATAAAAATTATTAATTTTTCTCTTACATTTTCGCATAATTTCTTAAATTTGCCTTTAAATTTCATTTTCAAGCTATAGCGTTCAATATTTTAACATTACTAACACTTACCTTTATTAAACTGTACTAAATAATAGAGGAAGAACCGATACAATGTTGATGTTATTTCACTGTAGTTTAATCCATGTACTTAACACTGGCGAATAGGGAATTTTGTTTACTCTGTGTTTGATCAGATTCTCAGAAGTCTGATTCTACTGAAAGGAAAATTGAGTTTAGCGTTAGTTTTTTTATCTTTCCTCTCTAGTTCCTCGACTTCATCTGACACCAGCACTAAGCTTCTATTCACGAGCTTAACAAATATTACCAAGAAGTCAGTTAGTTCTGGTTGTGTTTAGTGAACATCAACAAAGTTCTATAAGAGGTTTCTATCTCAGAAAATAACTTAGAAATTGTTTGTGACCTTGTACAACTTGAAAAAAACATCTTACAGATATGTTAATTACTTCTAACCATTTTTAATGTAGTTAGGCAAATAAAGAAATACATAAGTAACTCAATAACAGAATTAAGTACACACAAATACTTTCAAATTCAAAAAACAGACAAAATGTAAAAGAAATGCAACGTTTTAAGATAACGTTTCGTCACTGTCAGCATGGCTTGATGAAGATGCGATCCACCATGTCAGACAATCTCTTATTATCAATAGTTGCTTTAAACAGCAGTAAAAGACATAGTAATTAAACTTAAAACTGAACACATAACAATATATCCAGTAGTTATTTAAATTAGTTGTTATGTGTAAGATTTCACTACATTTGAAATTTTTATTTTAAAACTTTTACCAACTGTATTTTCAAATAATGTACAGCATATATTTACTAAAGAAATAATAATTAGATAGAGTAAAAATGAAGATATAATTAATTGCAATTAAGTTATATTTAGAATTATTTACATCATGCCATTATTTAGAAATAAATCGTCAATGTATTGTATTTATAATTGTCCCGTGCTATTGTGTATTCAGAATTAATCATCCTTATGTTGTAATTATAATTACTTCACTCTGTTATGGATTTAGAATTAACCTACATTATTATATTTTTAGAACTAATCTACACTATTGTGTATTTAGAACTGACATACTCGACGTTGTATTTAGAATTAATCTACGTTACGCTGTGTTCAGAATTAATAAACCCTGTTTTGTATTTAAAACTAATTTATTCTGTTGGGCACTGAGAAAAAATCTACATTTTTGTGTATCTGAAACGATTCTAAAATATTGTTTACTTGGAATTAACCCAACTTATTTGTGTTTACAATTAATCCACCATGTGTTGTTTCTACAGTAATTCCACCCTTTGCTGTATTTAGAATTAACCTACTCTACGTTGTATTTAGAATTAATCTATCCTTTATTTTATTTACAATTAATCCACCCTATATTGTATTTAGAATTAATATACCCTATGTATTCAAGAGACAACTGTTTTATTCTTCATTTTAATTAACTTTTTAATACACATACCAACTATCTTTAGAATACATTTTTTTCCTCAGGTCAGTTTTTCGTAATCTTAGTCAATCTTATGTTGTATTTAAATTGAATCTACTCTCTTGTGTACTTATCGAATCTTTAAGATAATCCAAACAAATTTTGTTGAATGATGATTTTGTTTCTAATAACTCTATCAATCTTTTGAGCTTTGAATCAAGACAGAATAATTTTTCAATAGTTTGTTAGTGATTAGTATTGATAATTTTAATCAACAAATCTTAATCTTGCATATAATTATATTACTGTTATTATTGTTAGTGTTAATTAATTGACAAATTTGTTTTTTAAATAATAATTTCACAAACAAAAGAAATTAATATGTTTTATTTTCTTATGAAGTTACTTGATTTTTAGTTTAACAAATCAAAAAATTAATTTCATCAAGTTCTTTCTGAGATAAAAAGAAGACGAAAAACTCTTCGTTCTGTATCGGGAGTTTAGGATAGACAATGAAGACCTTTACTATCGTCTCAATGTTAAAGGTTACTCAGGAAGATCCAGGTAAAATTTTTAACGATATTAATCAATGATATCGTTTAAAAAGATGTTTGCTGGTACATTATTAGAGTTTGAAATATTGTTTGTATCATTTAACAGTATTATAGTGTTAATATAAACTTGTTAACGATGAATAAATTATTGCTTACCAACTACGTGCAGACACATCACAGATACAGAACATTACATTTCTATTAATAGCAAGCTCAACTGGTATTGAAGAAACCATATTGACCAATCACGTGACTTGAATGGTGCTGCCACCTTTTGTCTTTATTGAAAATGAATTCTTATAAATCAATTTCTACAACTCCTGGTCATGAATCACTATTTCAACCAAAATTTGAAATCCTAAACATTTATTATGATTGTATTAAATTTAGTTGAGATTTGATATTCATATATTAAATTAATTTGATATTATTCCAATTAAAATTATGATAACAATGATTCTAAATGTTCTGCTTAAGTTGATTATTCCCTTTAGGTTTAGTTTCAAATAACTGCATTCATCTAGTTAAAATAGTATTATATTATTTATTTACTTGAAGTATTTTACCTCAACTACTTTATTTATCTCTGATAATTAATGTTTGTCCTGTATATCATTAGATTCTATAAACCATGATGAACATTTTTGCTTGCAGCACATTTTGATTATTTTACAATGTCTTTGTTGTCATCATGATTAATCTGTAAAATAATTTTTGCCGATGATTAAAGTGTAAGGTATATGTTACAGTAAGTCCTCTTTAACAATATGGTATTACATCTATTATCTTACACGTTTCTTTTCCGTCTCTGTAATGTGCCTAATGGTGTCCCAAGTCTCTAATATGTGTATATTTTGTTTTTTCTTCAACAAATCGTTATCATATAATTTTAAGTAAACTTTTACATATTGCAGATAGTTATTTATCAAAATTTTTTTCTTGATGTTATGTTACTGATTCATGTTACAAGAAACGGGTTGGGTGAACACAACGTAAAGATTTTCTACAAATAACAAGGATAATGACATTTATGAACCAAGCTGTGTTCAAAACTTTAAAGGATCTTGGTAGTACGACAAATGTCATGGTTGCAACCTCAATGTACATGAGAGTTTTGCTGATGGTGTGGAATAGAGTACATGGTAAGGACAGAAATACTCAGTTCCAGATGTGAAGATGAAGATACGACCCCGATGCTAAAACCAGTATAATATGTCAGGAACATCAATCCAATTGTATTTGTGATTCACATTTCACTTATTAGAAATAAGTCTTTGATGTTTGGAGAGACTGCTTTAATTATCTTTTTAATAGTAGTTGCAAGATTAATAATAGGGTATCAATAATCCCAGGGCTAAGAAACTACACAGAATTACTTTGTGTTAATAAATCTTCCATTTTGTATGATAAAAGTAGTAATTCAACGTTTTCAATATTAGTTTAAGAAACAGTATGTTTGAAAGTCAATTTAATACTTAAGGTAATTCTATATACAAAATTAATAAGAAATAATGTTACCGGTAGGTGTTCACGTGACGATATAGTGTTACTGTTAGATTTATCTAAAGGCAACGAACTAAAAGTTTGAAATAATAATTTATAAATGTAATAATTTATTTGCATATCATGATAATGGTAACAATAGTTTTGTAGATCACCGTCGTATTTCTTATTGTAAAATAGCATCGAGATTTGTATACTAATAACGTTATTGAAATTATTCCTGAAGAATGGGTACAGTTTTTCTACAAAGAACAACAATAATGACATTTATGTAACAAGCTGTGCCCAAACCTTTACAGTATCTTGGTAGAAAAAGAAATTTCATCGTTCCAACCTTAATGCACTCTATATGAACGGTGAACACGACAGTTATGCTGATGTGTATATATAGTGACGACGTGACTCACATGATGCTGTCTTCAGTAGATGGTTATCGTGAAACAATGTTGCCTGATAGCATGAGTTTGCGAGATGTGTGAAAATATACATACTCTTGTATTCTCGTTAATAAAACGCACCACATGATACAGGACTGCAGATACATGATATCACATACAAGATATATATGAACTGTATTAAACACGTTTCTCCAACAAACATTTAAATTACAAATGCAATTTTTAATGATGTTATTAATAACACATAGATTGTTCTGCTTAGCTTTTAATACTTTTACTTTTTCTCTTGTTATAGATCACTCAAGTAACTCTAAATAATATCTTGTGTGTGAAGATATAAAATCATGACATCATCAAAATTAATCAGTAACAGGCTATTGAAAAAACATTCTCTCTGGCTTCAAAGCTGAAAAGATTCTTAGAAAAATCTGAACATTAATTTAAATACCCGATACAAATAGAGTGGATTAATTCCGAATACAACAGAATATACTAATTATAAATACAAAATAGGGTGGTTTAATTGTATATACAACATAAGGTGAGTTATTCCTAAAAAAAGAATATATTGATGAATCGTTATAAATACAAAATATTAGTGATCATTGTATATATAGCATACTGATAAATTAATTATAAATACAACATATTATGGAAATAATTCTAAATATAACATAAGTTGATTATTCTCGCGGTAAAATTTTCATTTAAATTGGTTTAATTAATATTTCTTTATTCAATACATTATTTCGAAACATCGTTCTTAAGAGCTTTATAAAATTTTCCATTTACAAGTTATTGAAATCTTATATTTAACAACACATTTAAAGAAACATCAGTAGTTGAGATGCTCGGCTGACAATCTGCTGGTTGTGGGTTCGAAATCCTTCACAGAAATGCAGCCTTCGATAGCTTATTATATGATTATCAATTTTTTATCCGTTGGTAAAAAGCAGTCCAAGAGCTAATTGTTAGTGTTGTTGATTATCTCTTCTAACTTTAGATTGTCACTTCTAAATTAGCTAGCACATGGTAACTTTAAGATAAATTAAAAGAAACAAATCGAAAATGGCATTAACGAAATGTGTTAGGTTATGAAAATGTTCAATATATGAAATTTTTAATATAAAAATGTGTTTAGTCATGAGAACTTGAAGTATTAATGTAATTACACTGTTTGAAGAATTGATTAAGGCGTTTCACATACAGACGAGGAAAGGCGTTGGTTAGAATAAGTTATGTTCGACACTAAGATGTGGTCAAGCTTAAATTATATTAAACACTTTCTTAAATAATTTCTTATAACTTATTTTTGGTTTAGCTAGTTATAAATAGGTACTGCTCAAATGATAGAAAGTTGAGGTTTAAACAAATTGCCTGACAATGAAAAATTAAAATATTGAAATGACAAATTTATTATTTAATATTTACCCTGTAACCCTGTGAAATAACATTGTTTATGTT
Source organism: Tachypleus tridentatus (assembly GCF_004210375.1). Lineage (NCBI taxonomy): Eukaryota > Metazoa > Arthropoda > Merostomata > Xiphosura > Limulidae > Tachypleus > Tachypleus tridentatus. The sequence goes on along the minus strand of NC_134825.1, from coordinate 14,464,807 downwards.
ACTTAATTAGTAGATGTATGCACATTATTTGACACGAAAGTTTAATGATGTAGTATTTGAGCAATGGTGTGATTGTCTATCCGTCCGTTTATGTGACGGAAATAATGAATACAATAATGCTATTTCTTATGCTGAAATACAACAAGGTTTCCGTGTCAATTGTGGTGAATTATGACATGGTGATTCTCCCCTTCCACTTTATGGCACCAAAACAGAATAGTTAAAAAAATTCACCCTTTGGGTATTCAAGAAAAATAACTGTGGTCTGTGCAACAACTTTTAATAAATAATAAAACACAGTTGTAAATAACAGTACTGTCCTTACAACAATGACACGACTTTCACAAAAACTATACTTGAAAGTTTGATTTTATCTTCAGTGACAGAATTTTTAAATGTAGTGCTAAAAGTTAGACTTCTTAATATCTGTTTTTTTTTAACAAAAGGAAGTACGTTTAATGCATAAAATATTAAAGTTTATATGAGTTAAAGTCGAACACTTTTCTCGTGTAGTACTTATCAGAAGAAAAATATATGTGTATGTAAATGTTCACACTGTTCCAATTTTTACAATAAGGTATAACTAGCACGATAAGCAATTGTTTCTGTTATTTTAAAAGACTAAGGAACTGTATTAATCTTCCTGTGTATTTTAATATATCTTTTAAATATTGATTTAAATAAATTATTTTAATTATTACTATGATCAAGTGATCATGAGCAAAACTAAATTACCACTCCTAAAAGAAATAGTTAAGTGTATTTACAAAATAATTTGTCAGGATAATTTGAAAGTTTAGAAATTTAGAGTAAATAAATTTATAATAATTTATTTAAAATTAGTTCAGTAATCACATTTTTATTTATAACAATGCCGATATAAAACAAATAGAAGTGTACATAAAACATTTTAAACTATATTCAAATTATTACTTTACATATTTTAAAGGTTAACATAATATCATTAGATATTATAGAGTCTAACGAACGGTATCTCACCCTTTACTAGAAGTTTCCTGGAAGAGCAAACTTGAATTTAATATCAATAAAACTTGCTCCAATGTAAAGTTTGAGGTTTATGACAATATGAAAATAATTTAAACGCTTGTGTTTTATGTTAAATTTCTGGGTAGACATTTCCTGTTCAGAGTTCAGTAACTTGAGAGGAAAAATAAACACAGAAGATAAACATAATTCTACATTCAGTAGAATCAGATTTCTTAAACACTAATCATGCGTAGTGTAAACAAAATTCCTTGTTGGCCAATGTTAAATATAAAGATTTAACTACAATGAAATAACATCGATATTGTATCGGTGCTTCCTGTATTATTTAGTAGTGTTTGATAAAGGTAGGTGTATGTAATGTGAAAACATTGAACGTTATAGTTTGAAAATGGAATTTAAAGATAGAGTTAATGAATTATGGGAGAGTAGATGACAATCATTAAACTTTAGTTAATAATTTATTAATTTTGAGTTATCATGATAATAGATATGCCTAATGAAGGTTATTATAAATTTATATTTTGTGTGGCTGAAAAACAAAGGTTTTTAAAAGTTGTGATTAGTTACAAGTAAGATTGTATTTAAATTTTCTATTGCAGCGTCAAGTAAATATTGACAGAATTGTAGATAGCATTAGAATAGTTTGGAAATAAACGTTTGATAGAGTAATGAATACAAATTAATACTGTTATCAAAAGTTTAATAAAATATATCGACAGATAAACAAGTTTGATTGTAAAACATGGTAGTGGTGTGTGTTTTCTTACTGCAAAGCCACATCGGGCTATCTGCTGAGCAAACCGAGAGGAATTGAACGCCTGATTTTAACGTTATAAGTCCGCAGACATACCGCTATAGCGCTAGAAACTTGTTTTAATACCCCTAGTGGGCAGTGCAACAGACAGCCCACTGTGCAGCTTTGTTCTTAATTAAAAATAAACAAATATATAAATGGATAAAAAATGAATTTATTTTTGTATTCTTATATTATATTGTTTTGCTAGGTAATAATTTCAAATTACACTGTATACATTAAAATATAGTCTTAAGGATGGTATACAATACATAACATAAATCGATACGTGTTGGTTAACAGTTTATTACTTTTATGATCATTTGTTATCTATACATAATGAAGCTATCATAATCCAACACTACAATTCTTTTATAAATTAATAGATCTACCCTTTATTGGAAAACGAACTGATTTTAAGAGCCCTATTTTATAGTATTATGTTTAAAAATCCACCATTTAAAATATAAATAAAACTCTACCGAAAGTCCTTGTGAGAGTCGTGATCTTATTGTTAGACGTGTACTTTAGTTTTGTTTGATTTTGAATTTCACGCAAAACTACACGAGGAAAATCTGTGCTAGCCGTACCTAATTTAGCAGTGTAAGACTAGAGGGAAGGTAGTTAGCCATCATCACCCACCGCCAACTCTTGGGCTACTCTTTCATCAACGAATAGTGAGATTGACTGTAACTTTATAACGCCCTCACGGCTGAAAGAGCGAATATGTTTGGTGCGACGGGAATTCGAATCCGCGACCCTCAAGTTACAAGTCAAACGCCTTAACCCATCTGGCCATGCCGGGCCGAAAGAGACACGAGGGTATTCTACTGATGCCTCCTCAAACAACAAATCATCATCAATTAGTATTTCAGTAACACGAGTTATTAGTTTATTTTATCTCATTTATTTCTTAACTTCTTATGCTAAAATTTTGGCAATTTTACTTTTATGATATTTTCTACTTGTTCTAGAGGATGAATCAAGTAAACCTTGATATTCAGACATGATCAAATTTTGTTGGAACTGATAAATATAAATTGAATTATTATTTTAATTTTAATTTAGGTTAAAGTTTGTCTCTCATTCAGTACAGTTCACGAATCTCCACTTTATTTTTTATTATTATTATGATTTACCTGGGAAAAGTCTGCCATTCATTACGTGACGTTTTACGATTTAAAATATCTTCAAACTGGATATAAAAGTTAAATAAATGTTAATGTCTATTAAATTTATGACATTTGCTAATAATATTGATAGCCATAGTTGTCTTCCTTATCAAAAACATATTTAAAACTATAAATAATTATACAATTCATAATATCGGTTATTGCAAATAAGAAAACTTACATATGAAAGTTTTACAATCTTACTCTGTGGAACTGAATATTTTATCGAGGGTTCACAATGAGCGAAATAATTTTGAGTTGTTAAAAGTGTTGTTCATCTAACGCAAAACTAACAAGCCTATCATTAATTGAGCGTGAGTTTTTAACTGCTCCTTTTATCTAATGTTTTCGTAGAAATGCCAAAATTCGATGGTAATCCGCTGAAGTTAAACAAATAGTAATGTTCGAAATCTATAAACATTCTTGATAAATTAACTGTAGTTTGCCGATCAATAAGTGTTTCACAGTTATAGCTTTAAAGATTTGTAGTATACCAATTGTATCAAACGAGTTATGTATACTGTCTTTCGACGAGTGGGTTAAAAGTCTTTAAGGTGAGGTTGTAGAAATTTCTATTGGTCCATCAATACTCTAGTGCGTTCGTAAAACGTGTATTTTGTGTTCCTACACTCCAAAATCTTCTATAAAATTAGGAAATAGGAGGGCATCTCAGAATACACATTTAATAGTATAAGTTACACGCATTTCGAAAAATAAATTCAACTCACACAAACCTCGATATTGAATAAATATGTGGAAGTAAATCCGTTGCAGATTTCACCTTAAGTTTTCTTTTAACAACTTGTTTATATGCTCAAGCTATTCACACGAATTTATTTCTTTGTTTTGACAAAGACTTACTCTTTTTGATAAAACTCCACACACGTTGGTAATATTATAAAGACATATAAATAAGGACTAACAATTTTACTTTCAATCAAACTTGAAAGTAATTCACTAGTAAATAAATTTACTTTGCAATTATTTATCTGTTTGTATTATGATGTGTAAAATTACTGGAGATTTATCCGACCAATTTTCTTCTTAATTTTAATGTTATAGAAAGAAACCAGGTAATTAACACCACTCACTGCCAATACTTGAGATGCTCTATTCGGATAACAGGATTAGCCGTTACAATTTTCTTTGATTAACAATTTTTCGGGGATGGTTTTCAAACGTACGACGTTCAAAATCTATTTCCATGATTACGCCCAATGTATTATAGAGTTCTAACGCTGTTAAAATATTTGATCGCACGTTTCATAAATTTTGTGACTTTCTTTAAATGAATTTCGATCCAACATTTAACAACAAAACAATAGAATAATAACGTAATTATTTCTTAAACGTCATACAATAATAGTAATACATGTAAACCTACAGTGATACTGTTTTTACATTGGTGTACGCTAAACTTATAACTTGTGTATTCATTAGTTAAGGTTTGTATTTTATTTTAAACAACTCATATATTAATATTTATAAAATCAATAGGCTTTAGAAAAATAAAGTTTTATGAAACAGTTATTGTCAACTCTTAATCTTTAAGTTCTTTAGTGATGTTAAATATAAGATATGTAAAAATGTTGACAGTCTCATTCGAATATTGTATAACCTTGATTACTACCCGTTATATCCGTGTTGCATAACGATTTCTAATAGGTCCTATTTCCATGTTATATAACTTTGTTCAGAGAGATTATTTCCTTTTTTTTTTGTAACCTTCTTTACAGAACCTTCTTTCTCTATTTTATGACTTTGATCGCAGAACCTTAATTCTATGTGTAAACTAACTGGCAAAGCTTATATTCTTAGATATCTTAAGAAAATTGTAAAATTAAATCTCAAATAAAATATTTTCTTCGAAATAAATAAGAGTATTCCGACACTGAAAATGTTAAGAATTGTTTATGAATAAATATAAATACTGCTTAGCTGTTCAATAGTTATATTTACTCAAAACTAAATTGCTAAGGGTATAAGGTAGTAAAACATATTAGCTTATTCAAGATATTTTTTAAAATGTAGCTAAAGGTATGTAACAAATTTTTACAAATGTACATATTTCTATTTATGTAGATTTTTCTGTTTTAAAAATCGTAAATATTTCAAAGTTTGAAATTTTGTTATTTTTATTTAGAAATGTCTGAAAAAAAAGCTTATAAAATTTAATTAATTTGAAGATATATAAATTGTTATATGGCACAAAATAGGCATATTTTACTTAGTTCTATTTGAATTATGAGGTTTCTATACTTGGATCAACATAAAGATTACACGTGAAATAAAATGCTTATTAACTGGAAAGTGTTTTCTAAAAGATGGTGTTATTATTTTAAAAAACACTTACACGTTTTCTTTGTAGTCTCTTACCTTCAGTATTTTGTGATTTTGTTTAAATTAAAATTATATTTTATAACATATCCAAGTTTATAAGTTAACGTTTTTAGCTAGCAAAATTTAGGAATTAAAAAATAAATGTAAAGCGAATTGTATTGATATAGAAAAACGAATAACAAATCAAACAATTTTAGTATAACATACAGCTAGCAATCACTATTCTCATAGTGTTAATGGATTGATATGAAAATGAGTAACCAAAGAACAAATATGAAATAAAAAAAATCATAGATATTTAATAATTTAAAATTAACTTTAGAAAGAGATAATGCTTCATTAATTGTAGAAGTTCATTTACGGCAACACCGTTATGTCAAATCATTGGTCAATATGTTTTGAAAATTGTGATTACGAAATAAGTTTCAAATGAAAGTGATACACATTAATGTTCAGAATTTTTCAAGTTTGTATTTAAGACTTGTATTTATGTATTTGCTCTTCTGATTCAGTGAAAATGTAAAATGATTTATAACAAACAAAGTGTTTCTATGATTATTGTTTTTAATATAGAATGAAAACAAAATATACCATGGAAACAATTTGAGTATAAGGTCATTATCAACAAAATATTTGTCTCTATAACTTTATTAATTTTGAACTTATATTTATAATCTTAAGAATATTAAACTTGCATCTCCAAAAATATTAAATATTCATTATTGAATCAAATACGTAGAAACACACCATCTTTATTTAACAGTTTCAGATAGAATAACATATCTCATATCTAGAAATCTTCAAATGTAACAAACACAAAATAAGTGTTAAAATATATTTTTAAAAGATTCAAAATAATACGTTTTTCGTAAATGAATAAAAATAAGGAAAAATAATAAACCTTTTTTATTTTTCAAGACCAATTATTCCTTGATATAATCAAAATTAACTAAACCTTATTATTTTCTTCATCGTAATTCACCAGCTTCCTGATCCCAACTTATGTATAACCAGAAACTTAATATCAATTTAAAAGTTAATTTTATATATCAAATAAAACGAGAGTTTGGAAAGATAAAACACTACACATTGGAATGTTTCTGTTATTTACAAGAATATCAAAGTTCAGGGGTCGAATTTTAATTGACACTGTCTTGAGAGAGTAATGATAACCTTTCCATGCCTTCCAGTTCACACCATTGGCGTAGCTCTCGTGTTCTCCGTTCAGATAAAGTCCATTTGAGTTAGAGGAATGACATTTTCCATACCACCATCCTCCTTTATATGACTCTGCACAACTACCAGAATACGTGTCGTGGTCACTGTCCTTGGTGGAGAAGTTTAACCCATTGTGATTTGTCAGACTGTCGTCTTCGTTAAATAAATAAAAATTATTGTTTTACTATGATTTATTATTAAGTTATCACACCACAAATTATGTATACCATTATATAAACAGTTACCACTGGTTATACAACGATAATCAACTAATACGTTAACAACCTCTTAACCTATTCTCTGAAATACAGTTTTGCAAAGAAAAAACAATAATGGTATGAATAATCCTATATAGAGGGAAAACTAAAATCATCAGTACATGAATGTAAAACAACAATGGAAAGCAAAGAAGGCTCCTTTTATCTTACTAGAAAATAACTTGGTGAGTGGCAAACCTGGTGAAACTACATCAGAACACTGATTTGCCAATTAGTGGTCGAAAGACAGTGATAGTGGAGCAACCTAGGGCCAGTAATATGAAAGTACCAGGAACTTAATCCATGAAAATTTGTAAACACCCTTGTGAGGCACCACGAATTCACATTCTCATGAATAATACTTTCTCTCAAAACGTTGAGAACAAACGACATCATTATAGCATTTGTACTTTCATTGTACCTTAGTGTTCCTTTATCAACATAAATAATAATTTTATGTTGTTTGAAGAGAACCTTACGTTGTTTCTCAAGTACGTTCATAAGGTATGAGTTTCGTTCAGCAAAAGTTCATGAACTTTACAAATATTTACAAGTTTTTCTAGATCGATTCTTCAATTATAGCATTAACAGCTTATCTACAGTGAATATTTAGTTACTAAAAAAGGAAGAGAAAGTTTAAACATGATAGTATTAAATATATAATTAACCTCTACAATGTTAATACCAATTATTTCAATGAAACAGAGGGCGCTTTTTCTAATAATACGTTATGTTATTTTATTCATCTCCGAGGTTATAAATAGTGTGATTGTTTTTTGTTTAAAAGATTTTCTTTCATATAAATCAACAACAAAAACTCAGTTTTCTCTTAGTTTTTATTACAATTGCTTTGAAGAGCTTCTAGATCAACAAAAATATGTTACAGTTTATTTATATATATGAAAATAATATCTTCAGCACAAAGTAAGAATCTTTGATTATTCGTATCCAAAACAAAGTAAAAGCTGTAATAAAAAGAACAAAATATGTAAAGAGATACTAAGTGGATAGATTTTTAAAACGACTGTCGTTTTGCTATGCTTCCCGCCAGTACAGCAGTAAGTTTATGGTTTTATAACGCTAAAATCAGTGATTCGATTCCCTACGATGGGCTCAGCAGATAGTCCGATGTGGCTTTGCGATAAAAAGACACACATAATCTACCTTAGGTTTGAGTGAAATTCAAAACAAACATTTTGCTATACGTATAAGAATGTGAACCAAACTTTGTGTTTAAAATCGTTTTAAAAACTATCCAATTAGTATTTATTTTGTTTTAGTCACTTCATATACAAATCTAGAAGTATCTAAGGATCCCTATTTTCCTTTAAAATTTTAATTTTCTTTATCAGTTTCTATATACCCATGGACATCTTTAAACATACAGTGTAGCTCTGTCAATGTTTGTATGTTTGTTTTTGAAATTCTCACAAAGCTACTCGAGGGCTATCTGTGCTAGCCGTCTCTAATTTAATAGAGTAAGACTAGACGGAAGGCAGCTAGTCATCACCACCCACCGCCAACTCTTGGGCTACTATTTTACCAACGAAAAGTGGGATTGACCGTGACATTATAACGCCCCCCACGGCTGGGAGGGCGAGATGTTTAGCGCGACTCTGATGAACCCGCGACCCTCAGATTACAAGCGCATGCCTTATCGCGCTCGGCCATGCCAGGCCTCTGTCAATGATAAATATAACTTTTACAAGAATTAAAGCCAGAATCACAAATTCATAAACTGCAAGCGTTATTTTGGTTTACAGTTTGTTAAAACTGCCAAAAGAAGGGTTACATTTTTTAAATTTGTTATTGTGATTTTATTTTTTATCTCAGTACTTTTTGAAGTAAGATTCCAATTTGATTTTAAAATTAATATTTTTAATACACCTGTATTTTTCAACTTTTTATGTTATACCTGTATAAAATATATACTTTCCCTACAGAAACTGTCCAGTGTCTAGTTATCATTATGTACCACTTTGTGTTAGATTGAATTGGATAGTTAACTAACTGCATGTTATATTTACTTTGTATAAATAATCTGTATATATTTATTATAATATGAAAAGTGGATACTTTTAAATCAGTCATGCAAAGTGGAAAATTTTTCTAGCAATAGTCCGAGCCATCTAGGAGCCAGCACCGTTTAGATTATCAAGTAAGTAATATATGAAACAGTAGGTGTTTTAAACATTTTTAATTGTTTTAATGGAGATATTAATGCTTTAGCGTATTATTGGTATATATATGCAAACAAAACTATGCTCAGCAGATAAAATTAACGACGAATTAGACAAAATAAAACAATACTTCATCAACATTAATAAGATTCCTCCACAGACCGTAGAAAACATTATACGCACACAACCAACAAAAGTAAATATATCCCACGAATTAAAGATTACGAAACCATATACTGCTGCATACCATATATTCCCGACATCAGCAGACAAATAACAAACATTTGGCAAAACTAGTAACAAAATATGACATTTCAGTTACTACCAAATTTATTCAAAACCAGGCACAAAACTGAGGTCTATACTATGTAAAACTACACTGACAAACACCACACCAATATTATTTATAAAATACAATGTGATAACTGCCACGACAAAGCAAGCTTCATTCTCACCACAATTCCCTGGCGAGACACTGGAAGCATACTCAAGTTCAATTAATAGAAAAATTACCATAACTGAACTAAAATTAATATTAAAACTTGAAAACACTTCCCCGGACATGACCAAATACCAAATATTATTCTGAAAAAAGCTCTACTCTCCTATTACAACACCTCACAAACATCATGAACATTTCACTAACAACTGGATATTACCCTGACACTTGGAAAAAGCCATCATAACCACGATTCCAAAGAAACAAACCAACAGGACCAATCCAGATAATTTCCGTCCCATCAGTTTGTTAAGCTGCCTTGGCAAATTGATGGAGAGGGTTATCTCCAACTGTCTTCTCCACTTTTGTGAAACAAATAATATCCTTCCTGAATCCCAAAACCTCCAGGAAAAACAGGCAAACAACAGATCACCTCACACGACTCACCGAATCAGTCTATAAAGCTTTTAACAACAACCAAGTAACCATTGGTGTATTTCTAGATGTCAAAAAAGCATTTGACAGCGTTTGGCACAATGCCATCAAATACAAACTAAATCACCTAAAAATAAATCCTACTATAGTTAAATGGATTTCAAATTTCCTAACAGATAGAACAGCACAAGTAAAAGTCAATAAAACTATATCTAAATATTTCAATATAACTGCAGGAGTGCCCCAAGGATCAGTCCTCTCTCCACTACTATATATTATTTTCGTCAGTGACATACCTTTCCCCAATTTTCCATACACGCATAATTCACAATACGCAGACAACATCGCTATCTGGAGCACCTCCAGAAACCCAGTGATGGCCACGTCTCGCGTGCAAGAATCACTGAACAACGTCTCAACATGGAGTAACAAGTGAAGAGTAGTGTTAAATCCAACCAAAACACAAGCAATCACCTTCTACAGGAAATTAAAAAACAAAGAAAAATCTAGAAAAATAAAATTATCACTCGGAAATACGCCCATTAACATGAGCAAAACATCACATTCCTTGGCATCACTTTCGACACGAAACTAACATGGAAAAACATGTTAACAATATACACTCATCAATTAGAAAACGGATTTCACACTTAATGACTCTAACCAGCAAACACTCGAAATTATCACCAAACACCATTATCCAAATACTTGTATACAAGGCTTACATCCGTCCACTGATAGAATATGGATGTCAAGTAACATATAATATGTCAAATAACACACTCCAGAAAATCCAAGTTCAACAAAACAAAATACTAAGATCTGCATTCAGTCTACCATCATTCACTCCAGTAAATTATATACATCAAATCAGCAACTTACCAACACTAAGAAATAGACTAACGGAAATATCACATAAATACTATTTAAAAGCAGAAAACAGAAACAAACTAACGGCATCACTTTACAAATTAACTAGTGCACCAACTAAATATATTTCACCTTACAACATATTTCAAGAATCACAAATCACACAACAAAATACTCAAAAGACAAAACTCACGTTAACACTATGTATTTTCTTTTTTAGGTCTCGGGCACAGGACAGGTAAAACTTTCGGCGCCTGTCCTGTGAAAGTGGGTTTTTCTCAGGGCGCTCCCGTTTCCCCCCACAGCAAAAAACTTAGGAATTGGATCTATAGGTCCCAGCCCAGGCAACTTTATTGCCAGGCCCTGAATCGGGTCGTTTGTGTTCGTGTTCATATTTACTTTGACATCTGCCTTTCCGGACGGGACCTGGCTGTTTTCTCCGGTGCTGCCTTTGCCTGGGTCATAGATAATATTAAGTATGACCAACTTCACTCCTTCACCCAAAAAAAAAAGTCTAAAAACTATTTAAAATAATAAAGAAAGCTACATTCAATAACCTTCCACGAAAAGGGACGAAGAGGAACCACTTACGATTACTCTCTCTCTAAACTAAACCCACGTTAGTTTGCGTTTGCCACGACTTCTATATTGGAGAAACAAGTAGAAAATGGAAACCAGATTCAAAGAACACAAAAAGTCACCTTCACATGTTTTCAAACACTGCGAATCAAATAAACACAACATAACTATAGAAAACACACAAATACTAAAGAAACAAACAAAAACAAACGCAAAATTAAATAAGTCTTACTTATACAACAACTCAAGCCCAAAATAAACCAACACAAAGGAACACCTCGAAACCTGTATTAATAAATATAATCCAACATCTAAGCACGCCCTCTATATTCTTACACTCAGTTACACAACTCCCTTCGAACATGTGGTCAGCTATCGGTCAGTTACCTCTTTCTTTGTGAACCTGACGATGACCGAAGAAGGTCAAATCGTTGTTCTACGTAAAATAATTTCTCAACTTAAACCAGCTGTTTTTACATATATATATTATTTACTACCTTTATCGATTTCTACTATTAAGTAATAACTACCGTTACCATTTACTATATTTGTGGTAGAGTTAAAATTGTTCTAAAGTAAAGTTCATACTTAGTAATAATGAACAGGATTAATATTTTTTATGGTTTATGATGATGTTACTTATGACAGTTTAACTAGATTAACTATCAGAAAAAATACGATATTCTATATGTGTGATATGTCTGTACATAGATGTTAAGGCAAAAAAGTTATTCAGCTTTACCGGTCTAAATAAACACTAAAATATGTTATGAGTAGGTGTACATTGTTAAATAATACAAACAATATATCCAATTCTAATAATGTACTACTAATCATATATATAAACAATATCATTGATCAATATTGTTATTACACATTACCTGCATCTCCTGTGAAACCTTTAACATGCAGACGATAATACAATTCTTCATTATCTATCCTAAACTCCCGATAGAGGGCGAACCGCTTTTCACCTTCTTTGTCTGTCAGATCAAACCTGATTGAATAAGTTCCTTGGTTCGTTAAAGTAAAAATCCAGTAATTTCCTGAGAAAACAGATACTTTGATTAATTTTTTTATGCAATAATTACTGCAATAAATAAGTTTTTCAATTAGTTAACACGAACAATAATAACTGTCATAACGAGATGTAAAAGTAAAATCTGATGATTAGATTTCATAATATTTATGAATAATGTCCATTTCTTTAAAGCAAATTGTAAAAAAGCATTTCGCGAATTCAAAATAAAGAAACCACTTACGATAAGTTTAATTACGAAACTCAGTAATAATCGTACATTTGCAAATACAATGTTGCCTAGACTTTACTAATGTTGTTGACGTCATATAAGTGAAACGTTCGGTGTATTTCTAATCAGTTCAAATGAGTGTTATTTAATAAGAGCCACTTGCATAGTTTAGAGAACATTCGAAGCCTCAGTTGTTAAGGTATTTATATAAGAATCTCGCGAGTAAATTTTAAGACGAAGTACAAAGTGAAATGGATTCAATTGCAGTCTAGACAGAAAAAACCGTGAACTCAGCCGACGTAAGAGTGACCAGCCTTGACGGTCGATATTTAAATTGTGTTTCACAACTTAATAGAAATAAGGAGAATGATTTACCCTGTCAAACGGTGTTCAAAAGTAATTAAAACCGTCTGTGTGGACTTTGAAAAGGAAGACAATTATTTCAAGCTCATGATACAATTATGGGACATAACGGAGTATCTTAGGAGAATTATTCACTGATACTGTTCTGTTGAGAGTAGAGAAAAATTGTTAGTCTTGTCATTTGCATTATAGAGTAATTGAATCAGCTCAAGTGGTTTTTAACTGTAAAACAGAATTATGTATGATCTTAGATAAGTTTATGGTTACCTATAGTGTTTTGAATACATGTATCATTTCAAAAAAAGCAGATTATGTGCTGTACGTTCATTATTTGAATTTATTGCCAGCAAGTCACAGACACCTTCCGTTTAATAATAAAAGTATACATTGTTTGTTTTTGAATTTCGCGCAAAGCTACTCGAGGGCTATCTGCGCTAGCCGTCCCTAATTTAGCAGTGTAAGACTAGAGGGAAGGCAGCTAGTCATCACCACCCACCGCCAACTCTTGGGCTACTCTTTCACCAACGAAGAGTCGAACGCCTTAACACATGCCGGGCCATGCCGGGCTCCCATGTATACATAAAACCATGACTTAATCAGCCAAGGGAATATGAGACTAATTGTTGGAATCATGTATCGAATGACAGTTTAGCAAATAATTGAGGACATAAGGAACAATCTCATAATGAAGACTGAAAAATGCAAATGATATGTAAGAATATGGTCAAACATGTTCAGCAGGATTGTAATCAAACAATGTAAGTGCTGTTTTGTGTCCAAAAGGCTGAATCTTGTGCTTAACATTGTAGCCAGCTGTTATTTATATGTTATCTTTTTTAAGCGTCAAAAGTTACATGATCAGCAAAAGTAATCAACTAAAATGAATGAACCAAAGACAGGAGTAAAATACAGTTACTAGATGATGTTATTCAGTCGCTAGAGGGTAAACGATATGTTGATAAAATCTGTTTTATATGATAAATGTCTTATTTCACTACAGCTACATCCTTTTAAAAGTTCACTATGACTGTAATGACAACATATAGAAAGGGAATCTGCCAATATTATAGTTTTAATGCAATGGACGTGACAAAAGAGTTGCAGGAATTTCGAGAGTAATTCAAATGTTACCAAAACTTGAGGTATAGACAGTGTTAAGGTACTTAAAGTAGACATTGAAGATGAGTTACAAAAGTCAGCACATCAGGAGAGGCAATAATACAAGGATAACTCATGAAACCACTGTGTCTAGTCTCTCAGACCAACAGTTACCCAAACTTGTTCTTACTCTGCAACATCCTTATATACTGTTGTGTATAGTCACTTAGCTTTACAGTTATCCAAAGGTGTTCTTACTCTACGACATCCTTACATACTGTTTTGTCTAGCCACTTATCTGTTCAGTTGTCCAAAACTGTTTTTTTACTACAAATTTCGTACATACTCATAAGAAAATGAAGTTAAATTATACATGAAGTTGACCTTATTTCTTTGTACACTTACCGTCCAGCCTCCTCCATCAGTATCCATATCACAGTAAACATCAAAACTTCCTGTAAACATCCATGATTTTGGCCAGATACGGTACACTCCACTAGTATGGTTTCCATTAAGGAAAACATCTGTACAGTCTCTTGGTCCAGAAGAGGCTTCAAGGCATTCCATTTCTTGTGGACACAAAGCATATAAGATTGAATTTACGTAAAATATCAAAGCAATAATAAAATGTTTTCAAAATTTTATTCGTTTAGCACAAAGCTGCAAAATGGGCTATCTGTGCTCTATCCACTACGGGTATCGAAACCCGAATTTTAGAGTTGAAATTCTACAAACATACATTCGGTTTTGTATCGAAATAATTCTATATATTTTAAACATAAGACAAAATGATGTCTAAAGTGATGAATATTTCTAATAGCAAAGTTCTGATAGAAATTTGGAATTACAAAACATTGTAATACAAACTGTATTCACCGGTTTAGATGTTAACAGATAAGTAATGTGAACGTTAATTTACCATCGCTGTGTATTTTATCTTTAGCTTGTGTAACCAGTACAATGATTGAATCCAGTAGAGTTGATTCTGATGTCATTTGACATCGCTTGAGGTTTGTCTCTATCTGACAGCTCTGATGAACCAGAAGAAGAATCATGACAGGTTGGATACTGATCATCATTTGGTTAATTTTAAGTCTCATCATCTGGAAAAAAATGTTATTCACACAATAAAATATGTTGAAATTTGTCATTTATGAATGTATATTGTATTACAAACATATGTATTTATTTATCTATATATTGATTCTAGCTGCTAATAAACTTCACATTTATCCAGAAACTACTAACTTTGGTTTTCACTGTATCGAAGTTTTATCCTAACACAACTAAAAATGATTATCATATGATATCAAAGTTTTATAAAACTCTTGTAGTTTCAGTTAACTGTATAATAAAATATTTAGACAAAATCTTATTTGTAACAAGTCGCCTCTTTCAAGAACTATATTTTTGTTTCTTTCTTTTAGTTAACTCAGAAATTTATAACAATATAGAAACAAAATTCATAATAAACAATAATAATCATCTCTACTGTCAAAATAACTCATACTTGATATGTCATAAAACAAAAATTATTAGTACATTTTCTTCCATTTTCGCTTAATTTCTTAAGTTTGCCTTTAAATTTCATTTTCAAACTATTGCGTTCAATATTTTAACATTACTAGCACTTACCTTTATTAAACTGTACTGAATAATAGAGGAAGAACCGATACAATGTTGATGTTATTTCACTGTAGTTCAATCTTTATATTTGACACTGGCCAACAGGGAATTTTGTTTACTCTGTGTTTGATCAGATTCTCAGAAGTCTGATTCTACTGAAAGGAACATTATATTTAGAGTCAGTTTTTATCTTTTCTCTCATGTTACACGACTTCGTCAAACACCAGAACGAGGCTACTACTCAAGAGTTTACCAAATATTACCAAGAAGTCAGTTAGTACTGGTTCTGTTTAGTGAACAGCAACAAAGTTCTATTAGAGGTTTCTATCTCAGTAAATAACTTAGAAATTGTTTGTGACCTTGTACAACCAGGATTAAACTTCCTTAAGTCTGTGTTAGTTACTTCTAACCTTTTCTAATGTAGTTGGACAAATAAAGAAATACTTAAGTAACTCAATAACAGAATTAAGTATACACAAATTCTTTGAAATTTAAAAAACATACAAAATGGGACAGGATTGCAATGTTTTAAAATAACATTCCGTCACTGTTAATATGGCCTGATGAAGTTGCGACACACCATGTCAGACTATGTTGGTATCACCGGTTGCTTTAACAGCAGTAAAAGACACATTGATTAAAGTGAAAAATGAACACATAACGATATATCTAATAATGCCACGAGAACAACGGCGAAAAACTGTTTTTTAAATGTACTTTTATCCCATTTTATCTGTTTTTGAATTTTAATATTTGTAAACTGTGGGATACCTCTAACATTAAATAGAAAGACGTTATATACGTGCTCTTTTAAGTACATATTATTAGAGATTAAGTGACAGCCCTATGATTTACTACTGGTCTAAAGGAAAATGGTAATTAAAATAGACATCATATCTACATCAGTATCTGATAAGTGCTTAAATCATTTTACGTTATGTTATAAACATCAAGCCTTAGATTAAAGTGATATATATTGTTAATAAACTAAAGTTTACTCTTATTTTAGACTTCTAGAGAAGGATGAGGTACCAAGGGTTACACTCGTTAGGCTCTGTTATACCTTATTAAAATATTTATTTTATGCGGTGTTATGATAAGCGAAAGAAAACGAACAAAAATAGTTTTAATATAGTTTAAACTGTTTTTTGTTGTGCTAGTTTCTTTATGTTGACTTTAACCAAAATTATAATTTGATTTTTTACAGCTAATTATAAATAAGTGGTTAACATTTATTTACTCTAGTTTCAAAAATTTCACATTATCCTGAAGACATATTTGTAAATTTGCTTAATTATCTGTTTAATTTGTTCAGAATATTTGACGAAATAATTCTGTTAACTCATTGCAATAATCAAAACAATTTATTTAAAGCAATATTTATAAGATATTTTGAAATTTAGATTGTTCTCTTTAGCCATTCTATTTATTATTCTTCGTTACATTGATAAACTGCCACGCCATTACTCTATTATAATATTGTTATATTAAGATACTTTTACAATCTTAAGGCACTTGGTTTCACAACATAACCCACAAGTCACCAAGTGTCACCAGTGTTTAACATAAGTTAAGCAGGACTACATGTTACTGTCGTACACGACTTATTCTAACCGATCTCTGACCTCGTCTGTATTTTAAAAATCTCAAATACAGAATTAACAGTCAATGTATGAGGCCTTCGAGGTTAATTTTAGAACACATTTACTGAAGTGGGTCAAAAGAGTGAACTTCAGGTTGCCTCTCAACTGTCTCAACCGCTTATTCTTATTTAAATTAGTTGTTATATACAAGGTTTCACTAAATCCAAATTTTTATTTTGAAAACATTTTCCAGCTTTGTTTTCAAATAATGTAGAATGTATTCACTAAAGTAATAATAACTAAATAAAGTAAAAGTGAAGCTATAATAAAATACCATTAAGCGATATTTAGAATTGTTTCCATTATAAGATGTATTTAGAAATAAATCGTCAATATCTTGTACTGAGAATTGTCCCGTACTATTGTGCATTTAGAATTAATCATCCTTATGTTGTAATTATAATTAATCCACTCTGTTATAAATTTAGAATTAATCTACATTATTATATTTTTAGAACTAATCTACACAATTGTGTATTTAAAACTAACATTATCTATGTTGTGTTCAGAATTAATCCACCCTATCTTGTATTTATAATTAATCCACTATGTTGGGCTCTGAGAACAAATCGGCATTATTCTGTATGTCAAACAATTCTAAAATATTGTTAATTTAAAATTAATCCATCTTATTTTGTATTTACGATTAATCCACTGTATGTTGTATCTGTGGTAAATCCACTCTATGTTGCATTTAGAACTAACCTACCCTATGTTGTATTTAAATTGAATCTACTTTCTTGTTTATTTCTCTAATCTTTAAGATAATCCAAACAACTTTTGTTGAATGGTGATCCTGTTTCTAACTACTCTATCAATCTCTTGAGCTTTGAATCAAGACAGAATAAATTTTCAATAGTTTATTTGTGATTAGTATTGGTAATTTAAACAACAAATCTTAATTTTGCATATAATTATATTACAGTTATTTTTCTTGGTGTTAATTAATTGACAAATTTATCTCACAATAATGATTTGACAAACAAAAGTAATTATTATGTTTTATTTTCTTATGAAGTTACTTGATTTTTAGTTTAGCAAATCAAGAAACTTATTCCATCATGTTCGTTTTAAGATAAAAAGAAGACGAAAAACTGTTCGCTCTCTGTTGGGTGTTTAGGATAGACAATGAAGATCTTTACTGTCGTCTCAATGTTAAAGGTTACTCAGGAAGATCCAGGTAAAATTTTTAACTATATTAATGAATGATATCGTTTAAAAGATGTTTGCTGGTACATTCTTAGAGTTAGAAATATTGTTTGTATTATTTAACAATATACACCTACTCATACGATATTATAGTGTTAATATAAACCTGTTAACGATGAATACATTATTGTCTTACCAACTACATGCAGACATATCACAGATACAGAATATTACATTTCTATTGAGAGTAAGCTCAGTTAAACTACCAGTTAACTCAACTAGCATTGAAGAAAATCTCCGAACATGAATTGTGCTGCGATCTTTTGTCTGTATTGAAAAAGAATTCCTATAAATCAATTTCTACAACTCCTGGTCATGAATCTCTATTTCAACTAAAATTTCAAATCCTAAACATTTATCACGATTGTATTAAATTTAGTTCAGATCTTATATTGATATATTTAATTAATTTGATATTATTCCAATTAAAATTATGATAACAATGATTGTTAGCTAAATGATCTGCTTATGTTGATTATTCTCTTTGGGTTCAGTTTTAAATAACTACATTTATCGAGTTAAAATAGTATCATATTATTTATTTACTTGAAGTATTTTACCTCAAAATTTTATTTATCTCTCATAATTATTGTCTGAACATTTTTGCTAACAACACATTTTGATTATTTTACAATGTTTTTGTTGTCATTATGATTAATATGTGAGATAATTTTAGTCGATGATTAAAGTGTAAGGTATATGTTACAGTAAGTCCTATTTAACAATATGGTATTACATCTATTATCTTACACTTTTGTTTTCCGACTCTGTAATGTGCCTGAGTTTCTAATAAGTGTATTTCTTGTTTTCTCTTCAAAAAATCGTTATCATATAATTTTAAGTAAACTTTTGACATATTGCAGATAGTTACTTATCAAAATTTATTTCTTCATGTTATATTACTGATCCATATTGCAGGAAACGGGTTTGGTGGACACAATGTGTAAAGATTTTCTACAAATGACAAGGATAATGACATTTATGAAACAAGCTGTGCTCAAACCTTTAAAGGATCTTGGTGTAACGACAAATGTCATGATTCCAACCTCAATGGACTCTACCTGAAGAATATACATGAGAATTATGCTGATGGTGTGGAATAGAGTACATGGTAAGGACAGAAATACTCAGTTCCAGATGGGAAGATGAAGATACGACCCCGATGCTAAAACCAGTACAATTTGTCAGGAACATCAAACCAATTGTATTTGTGATTCATATTTCACTTATAAGAAATATATCTTTGATGTTTGGAGAGACTGCTTTAATTATCTTTTAAATAGTAGTTGCAAGATTAATAATAGGGTATCAATAATCCCAGGGCTAAGAAACTACACAGAATTACTTTATGTTAAAAAATCTTCCATTTTGTATGATAAAAGTAATAATTCAACGTTTTAATATTAGTTTAAAATCAGTATGTTTGGAAGTTGATTTAATACTTAAAGTAATTCTATATACAAAATTAATAAAAATTATGTTACCGGTAGGTGATCACGTGACAATATAGTGTTACTGTGAGATTAATCTAAAACAACGAACTAAAAGTTTTAAATAATAATTTATAAATCCAATAATTTATTTGCATATCACGATAATGGTAAGAATAGTTTTGTAGATCACCGTCGTATTTCCCATTGTAAAATAGCATCGAGATTTGTATACTAATTACGTTACTGAAATTATTCCTGAAGAATGGGTACAGTTTTTCCACAGAGAACAACAGTAATGACATTTATGAAACAAGCTGTGTCCAAACCTTAAAAGGATCTTGGTAGTACAAGAAATTTTATCGTTCCAACCTTAATGCACTCTATATGAACGGTAAAAACAACAGTTATGCAGATGTGTATATGTAGTAACAACGTGAGTCACATGATGTTGTCTTCAGTAGATGGTTATAGTGAAACAATAATACCTGATAGCGTGAGTTTGCGAGATGTGTCAAAATATAGAAACTATTGTGTTGTCGTTAATAAACGCACTACATGATACAGGACTAGAGAGACATGATATCATATACAAAATATATATAAACTGTATTGAGCATGTTTCTCCAAGATGTAGGAGAACTGGATATTCAATCATTCTTTTTACGACTCGGTTGTTTTTCTTTGTTAGAAGAAGTTCTGTAGACTTCCATGGATCCTGCCTTGAGTCAAATGGGCGGACATAGATCAATTGAAGTAATTTCCCGTAACCGTCGCGTGAAAATACCCATTCTGCATCTTGGAGCTAAATAACATTGACCCGAGCAAGCACCAGAATCCCAAAACGAAGGCTATTACTTGAAGTATCAATTGTGACAGGAAGAGGAAATGCTCACTTGTCAACTCGTTTATCCGCAGAGTGTGAAAGATTCTATAGGTGGTATGTAAGAGATTCTCACAAAAGCACAGAAAGATCTGTCTGTAGAAGTGAAATATGAGATATATCGGAGATGCAGCAAAGAAAAATAAATTTCCAGCTCCGTTGTACGAAATGGTACTTACAGTTTACAATCACTGTACCTTCTTCTCTAAAGCAAGATGAATGAGAATCATTACAGTTAATGTAGTGAGGGTCCATAGTAGCACTCAAAGATATCATGGTCTTTACAATCACAACGAATACAGTTCACAGAACTACAACAATATATCTTTTTATGACCAAACTGCTGACACTGATGACATCATAGAATAATAGGAATAGATAGCCATAATTAACAATGAAGTTATCCTGGAGATGTAAACATCGAAATGACAACATTGGCAGCATAATTCCATCTTTACGAGTAGATATACATCACACTGCGAAAACTACTTGGCAGAAGACGGAGACACCAGCAAAGCTCTCTAAATTATGGCGTTTTTCAAATCCCCCCTAAACAATAACTTCTCATGAAGAATTCACAGCTGCATGAAAGGTAACTTCAATTGGTATATCCCTCATATATATCCTAGGAATTTGGGATAATTTCAGTGTGTTTTCTTGTGGATTTTCCACACAAATGCCCATAGAATGTAGCTTTTAACTGACTTTAAATAGCCATCAAATTTTTCATCTCTTATGAATAAAAAAGGAAGACATATGTCCTAACTTGTTTTCTGACAAAAAATGGAAAATAAGAATATGAAATGCAGAAGCAAGATTTGTTTAATATTGATGCTCAGAGTCTTCAAGACGTTGTTATTTACCAATAAGATAAAATGTACATTATTTTATTTTTGTATAATTGGGTATCCATAATAAAAGGAGAATGATTCGGTGCCCTCTGATTACACCCATCATGAAGTCCTTCGAGGGGACACATATACTATACTCAAACATCAACATCAGACACAATGTCCACAGCACACTTTGAGAAAACCAAACACTGGTACTCAATTGACCCTAGCCCAAAAGAAAAAAGCCGAATGGTTCTAAGGATGACCAACATAACGCCATTCGTTTACATAATTCAAGGGCAAAGATGTCTATTATAGTGCCCGTGACACCATCCAACAATAGGATCATTTTACTCCCATTCACAGGTCGTCACGAGTGATAAACACATGGGTAGATGTTCAGATCCAAGAGGAGGTAAAGTGAAAGTACAGAACTTTCTCTGGGAGGTCTCCTCACCACATACATGAATTTACCTAGCGGAGTTCATTGATGTCAAAAACAATCAAAACAATAATTGGTTGATATAATGATACTTAAAAGAACTTGTTTGAACTGTTGACATTTAATATGTGGTTCAAACATTATCCTGGGTATTTATAAACTTGTAGATTGCTACAGTATAATGATATAATTATGAGATTTTAGATGGTTAAATGGAATTTCAGAAATAAACTGAAAAAGTTGAATAAAGAAGAGCCTAACAGAGCAAAATGAGACTTCCAACTATGTACAAAAATTAGCATGGTCAATGACTCTGTGGTATAGACTAGATGAAGTATACATAGGATTAAATAGGAAAAACCATATATTTATATAGACATACACAGAATGACTATCTGAACAAGAAACTGAACTCTGTGTAACAGTACATAAAACCTCTGTAATGAACAGAAGAACATAAGAATCGAATAGGAAGACTTGAAAAAAGAAATCTATCTTAGAAGCTATATTCTGTTTCACAAACTACAACTACTAATAAAATATTTTCGTTTCAATTTGTTGGGATAGAAAAATATCAGAAGCTAGAGAACATTTGGTTGGAGGAAAATCAGCACAATTCATTAGACTGTTTCAGTCGGCTATACGGATCACAGTGACAATCAAAATGGGGAAACTAACTTCTAGTACCGAACCCGCGACCCTCGGATTATGAATCGCACGCCTTACGCGCTTGGCCATGCCGAGCCCCCGATAAAGAGCAAACAGATTTCATGATCTAAGATCAATCCTAATGTAATGAGTTAATTGATTCGTTAAATTAAAATGCAGTAAATTTTAATAAAACCAAAATATTGTAATTAACTTTGGTTTTAAAATTAATGCTAGAAGAAATAAATTTGTCAATTAATTAAAACCAACCAAAAGAACTGATATAATTCTTTACATACTAGAAATTTGGTTAATAGAAATCAAAATATTTATAAATTATTTCTATTTCTCTAAGTGGACAAAGAAAAAATTATTTTAATATTTGTTGCATGGGATATTTTATCTGTATTTTACACATTTTACTTCTATTACATTTACATGATAATAGCAGCATTCTCTCTACAACTATATCATTATACCTCGCCAGAAATGTTTTTTTATGTCTCCCAAGCCCTTTTTTTATATTCTTGGCATAACTTGTAGAAGTAATATGTGAAGTTTCAATAATCTTCCATTACTGGATCACCGAAAGAGTCAAGAGATATTGTATATTTTGATTTCAATAAAGTGAATTAAAAATAAGAAAGATGTAAAATTAAATTTGAATTTCCTTGTACTTGTATTTTTACAGCTTTAATGGATAATGGAATACTCAATAGAATCAAAAATGTATATTTTAAGTTGTACAGAGAAACCTGTGGTATATAGAGCACAGATAGCTAATTATACACCTTTGTACATAACTTCAAAAAAGGAAAATGTAGAAATCAAGTATAACTTTTATAATATAACTTCCTAATCTTCCTTGGGTTCTTTTGAATTTTTATTTTCCATAGAAAAAAGCTGGTATCATAACTTGACAAAAAGATAACACATTACTTTAACCGTTTCAACAAAAGTAAACCTGGTGTGAAAAACTGATTTGTTCTGACATCACCACAGGATGAGAAGAAACGTAATTTTAAATACACCTGTTTAAATAATGTATTACTTTAAACTACGTTGTATAATTAATTCCATTCATGGCAGGAATTTCTCTACTAGATATATGGGTTAAGTAATGATACCCAGAGGCATTCACATAGGAGGGACTGCAATTATCTTGCTCCAGCTTCAAACCAAGTAAGGAGCGAATAGTTCCCCTGAATAAAAAAAAATCTATGTTTACCAGATTAGGAAATTCATTAAATTATAATTCAGAAGAAATACGGTTCTTTTCTTAGTTATCACTTGGAAATATAAATGATTATCTTCTGATGGATGGATGTAAATATACAAAAGTTTCTGATCGTATTAATCTTGTTAGCCAAACGTAACCCAAGTTCAACAATATATTGAAGAAAATTGATAAATCCAGGACAAATGAGAAAACCAAGCTATTTATTAGATATACAAGATTGTTTGGTATTGGTGTTATTACATAATTTATTTTGTGAGTCAATATTTAATAATTGTTCAGATACCATAAAAAGAGAGTTTATATATATTAATTGAAAAGGCGATAGATACGATGAGCTTGGTAATGTAAAACAATAATAATCATACGTTTTGTTTGCGAGTACATTGTTGTCTGGACGTTACTAATATATTTGATGTTACATTACACAAACCATCAGTATTTTTCTCTTCACTTTCACAGAGTATTGTTGAATCTGCGACACTCACGTGGTATATATAAAATTCGAGGCCTCTGTAGATAAAGTATTTATATAATAGGTTCGCAAGCGAAATTTAGACAAAGTACAAAATGAAGTGAAGCCACGTGCAATATAAACAGGAAAAAAAAAATTTAGCTAGCATGTGAGTTATTGGCCTTAATTAGTTATTAGCGTTATAACTGTAAACCATTGCAATAATTAAGTTAATAATACATATTTGTAACTTATTCTAAAGATGACACAGTATATACCACGCGGCTGGTACAGCAGGTTTTACCAGAAAATATTACATAGAACAATAAACCCAATTTAATTATTGTTAAATGTTATGTTAAAATAACTATCATCACTCTTTTCTTACCTGTAAATTATTAGATACACAGACTGTATATTTTATTTATATCATTATTATAATATTTTTATCATAAGAACATTTTTACAATATTTTAGTTTAGTTTTAGCTCATCTATACGATTTAAAATTTAACATTAATTTAATAAACTTACAAAACTAACGCTTAATTTTCAACTATTAATGATAGAATAAAAACGAGAAAAGAAAGAAAACCACCTAATTAATCTTATGTTTATCAAAGAACTTTAAATAATGATTTGTAAAAAACGTTCATTGACAGAAATTCCATATTTTAAATAGTACCATCATGGAACAATTATCTCAATTTGTACAACTGTACATCCTTCATACAAACCAAAACCATCATTCAACAAGATACAATTATAACATTGTATTGCTTTCTATTAATCCTATTTTATTATCTTACTGAAAATTATACTGACGGGAAACTTTTGGACAAGATGATTTTTGTGACAGATTTGTCATGGAGAAGAAAATATAGAAGGTTCTTTAATTTAATTACTTGTAACAACACTGTTATAGTGTTATCAGTTTCTAAGTCCACCCAAGTGATGTTCTGTTCCTAGTGGTAGGGCAAATACGATTTTAGATTGTATATACAGAAATACAAGTCCAAAGAGATTATAATTTATTTGTAGATGTCACTGGTAAGGCTATTTTTGGAATACTGTGTTCAGTCTTTATCCACTTAACATCATTTTGGTAGAAATGGTCCAGAGAAGGGTTACTAGAATGGTGCTAGGAATGTAGGGGTTGTCATGTGAGGAAAGGATGAAATATCTTAAATTGTTTTCTCTTGAAAAAAGAAGAGTTAGGGAGAATTTAACTGAAGTGTTTAAAATTGTACAGGGAGTTAATAGTGTTGATGCATCATCGTTTTTAATACTTGATTTTGGTAAGGTAAGAGTTATTTTGTGATCAGACATTTTATTTTTATAACTAGGTAGTTGGTCTTTGGAATAGATTGACTTTGGATGTTGTAGAGGTATTAGTTTTTTAATGGATTTCAGAAAACGCTTGCTGTGTACATCAATGATTAGGGCAAACTTTAGGGATGTTATTACAATTAATTTATCAATACATTTTATTCAGTTTAGAGGCTGGAACAGCCGAGATGGACTATTAAGTTACATCTTGTCCCAAGGCGTTATGGTATGTTAACAGTCATTAATGAAAAGTATTGGCACTTCTAAATAAACTTCATATGAACTTTTACCTTTGGTTTTCAGGCTTTCCTTAGCCAGAGAAACGAAGACCTCAATGGACGCAACTATTTCGATTACACTGCACAATAATTTTTTTGAAAAGTTTTGCTTCCTGAAAAGTGTTTGCTGATTGTGACAGGTACCTGGTGGGTATGCACAAATATAGTTTTGGTTTTACTTCATCACGTAGGAACTCTGAGAAATAGACAGTTAACTGTTTACCGGCAATAACGTATTTAATTGCGTTTATGTTTCTAATACGCTATTAAGTTCAACATAATTAAAAGTGTTTTATTCCTGATTTTCGTTTGTATTCAATGTCCGGGGCATCACGTTGCAGTGTCCAACAGTATTCAGCAAGCATTGACGAATTCCAGTTGCCCTGACATCGTTTTTCCTTTGTAGCAATATCCTGGTAAAACTGAAGATTTTGATAAAACGTTACGTGATAGGCAAATTTGGAAGTGATTTTCGTAATCAGCAGCCAAAAATCTATAAAGAACACCCAACACTGTTCAAGAAGCAAAAATTTGTTGTGCAGTGTTATTGACGTCTCTTCATAATGTTTCTGGACGGTATCTGATCCAAAACTTGGACCAACCTAGAAAACAAACCAAATAAAGACGAATGTTATCATTTTTAAAGACTTATTTTTCTTGTTGCTGTCAAATAAAGAACATTATATAAATAGTTCTAACAGTCAAAATACAGAAAAGTTTACGAAATGTATAAAGTTAATAAACTGGTGATATTATTAGAAAACAGAACATTTGTGGTAAGTAACATAAAACAACTACAAAATATGAAGGTCTTACCGATCGTAGTTCTGATATATAGTTGATACAATTAACATTTAATATGGATTTTTAATTTTGTTTTAGATACCTGGAGTTTGTAAGGAGGGTTTTATAAAACGATAACACTGTATATCATTAATGACATAATTAGGGTTAGATTAATTTAATGTGTAAAAACAAAGGTAAGTCATTTAAATATACAGAAATAACATAACCTGTCTGATCTATGTAGGAAGAAACAATAACAAGATTAACATTGATATATAGTCATGTGAAAAAGTTAGGACACCCTATGAAAGCCTGTGTATTTTTGCAACATTTTTGGAAAAATAGATATTTAATCTCAATTTTAACAATACTGAGAGATTGTGGGAATATAACTGAACAATAACAAACAAAACTGAAGAAAATACTTCTCAAGGTTCTCTGTAAATGTAATTCTACAAAATGCATGTTCTAACTAAGGAAAAGTTAGGACACCCCCACATTTATTCAAACTTAAAATGGCTCAACTCAGCATTTTGAATGAGGCTTGCTCTATTTAAACTTCAGACATTGAGTTTTGTGTGCTCCTGACTGTTGAAACGAGATTGAACACCATTGTGAGTCAGGAGTTTAAAAAGATCTCAAAAGATTTTGAAATTAGCCATTCCACTGTCCGGAAAATAGTCAACAAGTGGAGGGCTTTCAAAACAACTGCCAAGATGCCCAGGTCTGGTTGTCCAAGCAAGTTCACCCCGAGAACAGACCACACGATGCTAAAAGAGGTCATCAAAGACCCTAACATGTCATCACGGAACCTACAGCAGGCTCTGGCTACTGTTGATGTGAAAGTACATGCCTCTACAATCAGAAAGAGACTGCACAAGTTTAACTTGCATGGGAGGTGTGAAAGGAGGAAACCTTTGCTCTCCAAAGAGAATGTAGACAAAGACCAGGACTTCTGAAATAATGTTCTTTGGACAAATGAGTCCAAAATTGAATTATTTGGACACCAGAACAGAGGACATGTATTGCGCAAACCAAACACAGCATTCCAGGAAAAGAACCTCACACCAAATGTGAGGCATTGAGGTGGAAGTGTCATGGCTTGGGGCTCCTTCATTACAGCAGGACCTGGACAGCTCACGATCATAGAATCCACCATGAATTCTATTGTGTATCAGAAGGTGCTTGATGATCGTGTGAGACCATCTGTACGAAAATTAAAGCTGAAGGGGAACTGGACTCTACAACACGACAATGACCCAAAACATACCAGTAAATCCACAAAGGACTGGCTCAAAACTAAGAAATGGAGAGTCCTGAAATGGCAGAGTCAAAGCCCAGATCATAATACCATTGAGATGTGGTGGGGTGACTTGAAACAGGCTGTACATGCAAGAAACCCCTCAAACATGTCACAGCTGAAAAAATTTTGCATTGAGGAGTGGGGCAAACTTTTTTCAGACCGATATCAGAGACTGGTAGATGGCTACAAGAAGCGTCTCACGGCAGTTATTTCAGCCAAAGGGGGTAACACTAGCTATTAGGGGGCAGGGTGTCCTAACTTTTTCTTCAGTTAGAATATGCATTTTTGTGGAATTAAATTTACAGAATACATTGAAAAGTCTTTTATTGAGTTTTAATTGTTTAGTTATATTCCTATAATCTCTCAGTATTGTTAAAATTGAGATTAAATATTTATATATCCAAAAATGTTACAAAAATACACAGGTTTTCATAGGGTGTTCTAACTTTTTCACATGATTGTGTACTTGGATCTTCTCGTTGCACACGTACGTGGACAACAAGAATTTAGTTACATTGTTCATCAGAGTTATATGATGTAGAAGTGTATTACGTCCAGTTTTTACTATAACGGAAAGAAAAACAACAACGAATCGACTCTAACATTCTCTTAAACCACAATTCTTCTAATAAAGTACTTTATTTTAAAACCAAATATTTCCATTCTCCCTGACACTGATTAAGTTTCAATGTAGATTTTTCTGAAATAATATTTGTAGGTTTAAATACTCAGTAACGTCTAATATTTCTTCCACAGACTGTGGTTTAGTGGTAAGTCTGAGGAACTATAAAGTGAGTTTCGATACCATAGGTGGAAAGACCACACCACACGTAGCCTATTGTAAAATTTTGTGTCAAACAAGAAAACAAACAAACCTTCTTCAGATGACGTAGAATTAGTAGTCACAACACAACAAATTTAAAATTTAATTAACACTTAAATCATAGACAATATCCATCAGTTGTCAACAATATCAAAATAAACTTACTTCTTAAAACGAATTTTTGTTGGTATAACTGCCGTTAGTAACTGATGTCTTTCAAAATAATATGACGTTTCAATTTTAGACAATAACGAACAGAAGTCTTTGTTAAAGTCTCGTGAACTTAAGTTGTTTTAATTTGTGTTCTCTCTCTAATAGCGAGCTTAGAGTCACGCGATCGCTTTACGCATCTATTATTGATATTACATATACTAATAAATAAACCTCAACAAATTATACTTTAAACCAGTGATTTTCAATGGGATCCACCACTTTAACACTCACGGGAAGAATTTCAAGTCGAATGGAAGGAAGTTTGGCTAGCAGAGGGTTATATACTTTCACAAACCTTTCCTTGGACGCAACATGCAGGTTTAATTCACCGTCCTTGAAACCCGAGCCAGACGTTGTTTGCTACCATCTGGTTAGCGACAGGTCAACTACACTCATGACTGGTGTGCCGTGGCGTAAACAGTCCTGTGTTTTCTTGTTATTTCTTCAGGTTTTATTCCAGTATCAGTAATTTGTACTATACATATGTATTCAGTATTGAGTGATCTATGAGGTGATGTTATGTTATTAGCCTGACACACCATAAAAACCTGCTAAATTACTAAAATCTAAGTTTTCTGGCGGTGTGTATCTTATAACATAGTTGAATAATGTTTTTGTAAACATGGGATCGTGGGTGTACATACCGGCAGTTTTCGTGATTTTATGGATATCATGGTAGCAAATGATTCTCATATATGTCTCATATCCACATGTAGCTAGTTGTGGGCCACTGTTCTATTTAGAATTAATATTAGTAAGTTATATTCAGAATTAATACACTGTATGTTATATTTACAATTCATTTACTTATAGTCTATACAGAATCATCAGTATTTTGTATTTAGAACCAATTTTCAATGGTCGTGTTTAAAATTGATACATTTTATATTGTATATAAAAATGTATATACACAATAATTAAGATACTCCAAATAACATTTATTGAGGTTGGTCTTATTTTTAAATATCCTAATAATCTTTGAATTAAGACAGAATAATTTTTCAACAGCAGGTTACTGATAATGCAGATGATGTCATGTTTTATATTTAAATACTAGAAATCATTTAGTTATTTTATTATCTATACCAAAAAAATAAAAAAAAAATTATTAAAAATTAAGACTTACGGTGCTGAGGAAAAGTCAGCACGCGCGTCCAAAAATCTACTTAGTTAATATAATTGTGGTATGTACCACGTTTATCACTTTGGTTACTATAGTTATTCATATTTAGTAAATTTACTGCCATGTATTAAAGACAACTGTAGACAGCTGAAATATATATTGAATTACTTAAACTTAGTACTGTACATTATACAAACATAGATAATTTTATGTGTAATTTTGAATGTCGCAGGTTTTGGCTAAATGTCTAGAGAACAGATGTATTAATACCTTTCCTTTCTTCTGCAATAATTTTTAGGGGTACTTTAATGTACTTAAGATATTTACGTATTAAAACTGATAATGTTATAGTGGTTTTCGTTGGCTTTAGTTGTGAAAGTGTATTTATTGCTTCACTCATGAAGTTTCTGAATCCATGAAAACTTGAGAATTTAATTATTATTAACATTTGTATCAACTAAAAATACTGTATTTAAAACTTTATTATGTTGTTTTTTAACATAATTCAACTAATTTTAACTTACACATAAACAGAATTATCTGAAGGTTGTGATAATTGGTCTGTAACAAAGTTAGAAAGTGTAATAACATTTAAAAAATGAATTTATCAGCTTATTTATCTATCGGTGTTTTCTTGTCAAGATTTTGAGGATGCATTTGTGTGAAAATACCTGGAGGGAATTTTATTTCTGGTTGTTTATTAGTTCACAGGACTATGAAAGATGACAGGGATTTATCTTTATTTTATTGTTTTTATAGTTTCATTTGTTCATATCAATGATTGCATCAAGTCGCTTTTACTACGTTTTCACGTGACTTTCCGTTATTCATATTGATAATTTATGTCCTTTATTGAGGATGAATGATATATTTAAATGTATAAAACAAGAAAAGGTATAATTTGTTTATATTTTCATAATGATAAAGAGTTCTTTTATGTTTGATTTTAACACATTTAAGGTTGGTGATTTCAAAGGATAAACTAAACGAGCAAAACCGAGTTTACGTGATGGAAGAAAGAAAAGAAAATATTTAGCTGGGACTGATTTACAGTTTTTATTTATAGTATGATTACTTAAGATATTTAGCTAGGACTGATTTACAGTTTTTATTTATGGTATGATTACTTAAGATATTTAGCTAGGACTGATTTACAGTGTTTATTTATGGTATGATTACTTAACTTGTTCGTCAGTATGAAACTAAGAATAAATGATGTTAGTCAGTCAATATTTGGACATGTTCACTTTGAGCAAGTTGTCTTCGTTCCATTGGTTCCACTAGTTTAGTACATCGCTGTAATCAACACCGGTAACGACGATTCTCAGGTTAGTACAGTACACACTGAACTATTTCAGTAAATTGTTTCTCATGTTGATGCTTCGTTCAAAATTCTTGGTTCAACATTTGCTCCACCAATAATATATACTGTCACGGTCAGTCTCACTATTCGTTTGAGAACGAGTGGCTGGTAATGACTAAGGTGCCTCTATTCTTTCGCTGCTAAATTACGGACGGCTGGTGGAGATAGTTCTCGTGTAGCTTTGAGCCAATTTAAAACAAATCAGTAGTTTATTTAGACAAATTTGATTAACCTAACGAATTCTGCAAAGTTTGGTTTAAAGTGGAGAAACTTTGGAACGAGGTGCCGAAGATTGCATTCTGAAAGAAAGCAAATGTCAGCGTTGATTTTTATTAGTCCCATTTTTCTTTGATAGATTGTTTAGGCAGAGAATTCATGATGAAACTTTGTAGAATGGACGTAAGCTTTCTAGATGTTGTCTAGCAGGGTTTTCTGTGGACAGTACGGCTGTGTGTATTGATAAAGTGGAAGCCCAAATGATCTCTGATCGACTGAGATGGTCACAAGCATTAGAGATACATATTGTAAAATCATATAGTTTGGCACTTTTACTTTGAAAGTAATTTTAGAGTCAGCTCTGGCCATTCGACTACCTTTAACATCTAGCATAATTTCTAACTAGTAAAATTTATGACCTTACAATTTCAGTTTTGCCTTTTACTATTTCACATGAAATTATTTTCAGCTCGATAACAGTATCTTATTTTCATTTTTTATTTTATTTATTTTTCATCTTTTTATCTTACTCTTATTTTAACTATGGAGAGCAGTCACCTTCCCATAACAGATGTTGGACATTGTGGGCTTGAGAACCCACATTTTGCTCTCCTAATTTCTAATCTTTTGTGAGACTAGTGAATTGGAGGCTAAGACTGATAGAGGGTGTATCCCCACTGCAATATGGGGTCCTACTTTATCAGTCACCTCCAAAGCATAGGTTACATTTTATAATCCCACATTGTAGTTTGTACATTAGGATCCTTTTAAAGATGTTTTGTTTATGGCTTAAAAATTATGATTATAGTTAATCAGAGGCTGGGATTTGCTGTTTTTAATGCAGTCCTTCCTCATGATTTTGTTTAGTCACTTGGCTTCATTTGGATGTAATTATTTAATTTCATTAATATATATAACACACACACAGAGAGAGAGAGAGTTATACTTAGATAATATAAATTACATAAGAACCAATTTATGGTTCTTCAGCTCATGACAACAACAAAGCCAATGCTTCTATTTTGACATTGTGTTAAAAATATGTCATTATACGAAATAACTTATTGATATGAAGTTATATTGTGAGTTATGACAAACATCATGGCTGTTGCCAATTTAAAATGAAAGTATAATATACTATCACTCACCTATAAAGATGAAGAGCATGAACCCAATTAATTTACGCATTATATTGTTTTTGTTTTTTTTAACATTCTGATTTTGAAATTTGTTATTGGTTCAGTGACAAGACTTTTATAAGCAGAGGAAGACTATAAGGCCTAAAAATTAATCCAAAAATCTTGCCAAATATACTTATATTTAATACATATTTTAGATTATTTGACCAGTCATGTGACTGGCATGCCAACTTTTTAATGTAGCAGTCCTTTGGACTTGAGGTATGTGATTGTGTTTGAGAACAATACCACACAAATTTTGCTTCAGGTGTATTTAATTGCTCATAAATATTTCATTATTGCTTGCATACTAAAACATGTTAGAAATCATTCATGCAACTTATTCAGTGATTGTGATGAGTGGTATTTTCGTATCTCAAATAATACACCTGGGCCGTTCCATGTCAAATCATCCAGATTTTGAAAAATTTTCCAGGTGACTCCCTCAGAATGTCTTGAAAAATTCGCATGTCCTCATCTACCCATATAATGAAAAACTGCCAAAGCTTAGATCAATATCTGTAATAACTGATCTGTTATATTGTAACCTGTTATTACAATATCTGTAATAACTGTTATCTGGATAACATGAAATTTCATTCCTTAACAAATATATATAACCTAGGGTGTTCCAAATTTGGAAGTGGTGTGAATTCCAATTTATATTCACATAATTCTGCTAAAGAAGCATAATTTACCTCTATATGTTGACTAGAAGTGAATGAAGGATTTATAAAATGCTATTATTGATTTTATTGATAATATTATTGATTTTTATTATAAACAAGCTAATTGCTAGTATAATCTTATTTTAAAATAAATATGCCACTAAAAATACAAAGATAAGCCATCCAAACCTAGATATTAACAGAGAAAAGAAATGTCCCTCCTTGATCACCTTATATCCCAGTTACCACAAACAAGACTGTAGACTCTTAAGTTTGTCATTAGGAATTTGTGAGTCAATTTTAATGTTTAAAATCCGAAGTACAGATGAATTAAAGAGAAAGTTCCTGTCCACAAGAACATAGTTCAATAATGGTCATTGTGAATCAGCCCAGGCTCTTCTAAGTTTTGTCTGGTAAACAAGTGATAGTTATTTGAGAGAATCGGATGAACGATACCCACGCATATCTCAGAATATATAAAGGTGTTATAATATATTATGCGTATGACCAACATAGGTGAAAAGTTCTGTTTCAGGTATTATAATCCAGTTTGGAAAAAGGAGTAACACACGAATTAAATGTTGTGGCATAAATCTAACGAATTTTTAAGAATGTACAGTTATTTTATAGCTCAGTTTTTACTTTATTACGCCCACAGTGCAGAATTTCGCAACATGGGTACTCGAAATCAATGTTTTTAAATGTATTTCTCATTTACTTTCCATGTTTTAAGAAATATAAATAAAATGTAAATCTTAATCAGTAAATAGTAATATAGATATGTGTATTTATAGAGTAACGTACGGAAGCCAAAGCAGTGCACTTGTCCCCCAGTGACTCAGCGGTATGTATGCGGACTTACAATGCTAAAAAACCGGGTTTTGATACCCGTGGTGGGCAAAACACAGATAGCCCATTGTGTAGCTTTGTGCTTAATTCAAAACAACAACAGTGCACTTTTGTAGGCTAATACAGAGTTAGGCCCACTGCATTTATGTTATTGTCTAAACTGAGGTAAAGTTAACACCACATTATACAACATTCAAAACTTGACGACTTTAAAACAAGAAAGTAGTAAATTATATAAGTAAATGTCCAAATAACACCATCATACACATATGATGCGAAATTCGACGGACATCAAATAGATGAGCAGTAGTACTGAAACACCTGCAATGTCAGAACATACAATGTTTATTGGACCAGCGCAACTTTGAACTATATAATAAATATTTTCACACAATTTAATTACAGTTTTATTACCCTTGGAAATTTCTTTGCCAAGTGTTGAAGGAAATATGAGCTGCTTAATCCAATATTGTGTTCTCTGTGTAAGAAAGATACTTTTCTGTTCTGCACGAGCCGCCTTGCTCTTCAGAAGTGTTGTATTACGTCGCGCTGCACAAAGACGGTCAGAGATTTCAGTTTTATTTACAGTAGGTTTAACTTTAGGTGTTGAAAGTAAAATAAACAAAAAATATTGTTGGATATGTTTAATAGTTGAAATTCTCAGGGTACATTGGTCAGTAACAATAAGTATGTCAAAACAACGTACTTTATTGGCTGATGCAGTGTAATAGTTACCTACTCCTAATATTACTGTATTTGTAATTCTATCATGCAACAGAATAGAATACAAACAATAAAATGGCGTAACTTTACAATTATGTAATTTTTAGTTTAATTTCTTCTTAATAAACATTTCTTTAGAATAATGAAAACAACAATAAACATTATGGTGAGAATCAAGCACTTTTCTGTGGCACATCAAATGGAAGTTAAATCACACCTTATGTAAAAATACGAAAATAACGTAAATAGATAGTACTAATATATTTCTTCACAAACCATGTGCATATAAATCAAATTTATGATAGAACTGAAATTAACAGAAAAAATCACTGTATCAGAGGGACCATTCCTTTAATTGATAACAGATATGAGAATGGAATAATCCATTTAGCAGACCAGGGTATCCAACAAATTCCACAAATGATATAAAATTATTGCTTTTCATATTAATTTTTACAGTTTCTAATAAGCACTTATTAATAATAATCAAATTTCTGTTCGTCAAAACCAAAAAAGTTCATGCATATTAAAAAGCAAAACTACAATTTTTTGAAAACAATGATATGTAACAAAACCACATTTATCCTGACACCTTCCTGTAGAAATCTCCTTAAAAGTACAATAACTGTTTTTTTTTAACTACGAATTTCACTGTTCATATTTTCGAAAATGTTTTCACATAATTTTATGTATTATTGAAACTTCACAATATAATATTTCAGATATATTTATTGTAAATATTTTTAAACAACAACAAAAAATGTCCACAAGTTTCTTAGTTCATAATTAGTATTCAGTGTACAGATATAAATGTTTAAGTTATATTTATGAAAAGGTTATATTATTGAGTACCATGTATTATACATTTGTCAAATACTAAACTTATATACCTTGTTTCCTTTTCTATAAATCGTAACTCAATGCTTCTAGAGGTCTTTCTGTCTTTCTTTTTTTCTGTCATTTTTGGCCACGCCCTTGCTGTTTAGTTTTCAATTAAAAAGTTAAATTTCTTCTTTGAAAGTGGTAACTTCTTTAGATCAGTATCTTATGAGCTTATTTTACGTTACGGTCTCAACAGTTTGAGGTAACTATCTCTTATCATTTAAATATATATAAAATCATCCTTTAGATTTCCTTATGTTTCCTGCTTTCACCTGCTGGTGAGTTCTGTCGTTAAAAGTAATAATCTAAAGGCCTTTTATTTATACATTTTTTTAGTTTAATGCTCTTGTGAGATATTTCAGTTGGACAACTCATCATGGCAGCAATTACGCCGTCAGGTGAAAATATGAATATCGAGTTGAATGTGTTAGACTTAAAACATAAAACGGTGTTAGTTCGTACAGAAGGAATGAATTTTGAAGAAGTTTTTGAGGTCTGAAAACTGTCGATTCTGAAGAACATGAAATTACGTTTAAAGAACTAACTGAGGTACAAATATGCATGAATATGAGTATTAAATGTGGAGAAAAATTATTACCAACCAGTGAACTGTGAATGTAGTGGTGACACTGTTCATATTCAATGTACCACCATATATTAACAATGACCAGATAGTTAACAACTGAAGAATTTGGATACCAATGTAGACAATATAGAACTGACAAAAATACACCAGAATAAAATAAAGGACGTGTATATCGAAACTAGAATATTTCGTGTAGTGTGTCCACCAGGCAAATCGTTATTAACGTATGTGGTAAAATTAATTGATGCATTATGTCGTGTTGTTTATTACAACATTAAACATAACGACCAACATAAAATCTGTTATTTATGTATATATGAAAATCGTCTGTCTAGTGATTGCCCTGAATTTTAGTGCTACATCTATCATAAACGGGGACATATGGACATAACTATTATTGTATGACGTTTAACACACAAAATCTTGAAAACCTTCGCTCAAAGTGTTCATAGTCAGAGGTAGTGTTTCGCATGTGGAAGGCCGTGACCTTGAACTAGTTGGAATACAGGAAGACGAACCTATAGAGAACGCAAATAATATTAATAATGACACTGATAGAACAAATCGAGGAAGTATTGAGGGTATTGAAATTAAAACGTTGAATGATATAAAAACAGATTGGTGATATCTCTAACGAACAGGACACCTTCTGAGAAGAAACAGAGGTACTTTCTTCACTTACAGAAAACAAGGAAAGACTAATGGACAGGGCCGAGAATAATGTAACAAATACTGTATTGGAGCTTTACAAATCTTCAGTCTCATTTATCGGAAAAGAGTAAGAACGACGAAGATTCAAACAACATCAATGAGGATTTTGATACCAGTGATGAAACAAATAAACGAATGAAAAGACTTAAAATCACCAAGGATGAGATGGCTCTGAAAAAGAAATTAATTAATTTTACGCAATAACAATGGTCTACCTCGATACATAGTGGTCCGCATAGGAACATTCAATCTTATTGGAATAAAAAGTAAGTATATCATAAATAGATTGAAACATTAGTTTTTTGTCTTTGCGATATAACATCTTATGCGTATGAGAAACACATTGGGACAATGATGACAATGATGCCTAAAGTAAATGCAAAAGACTTATTTTTCTCTTCAAACATTGTTTTTGTGACTTGGGTAATAAAATTTTCAAATTTACCCATTTTCCAGAACATTCCAGGTAGATTCACTGCTCAGTAACTGATAGAGAATTTTGTCGAACTTTATGGAATGTTGTAGAACTTACAAGAATTTTCAAGAACCTTTTACAATTTTCTCAAACTTTCTACAGTAATATACACAGGAGCTCACCTCTCACCATTTCAGTTTAGTTCTAGCTGCCTAAGTGAACACATAGACCTATCTGATTTTATCAGAGATGGCATCAAACAGATGAAAGCATTCTCCAGACACATTCTGCTAAGTATGTGACCAAGTTATCAAGACAGGAGCGAAAAAGTACTCTGTGACAGCATTTGCCATGAAGTATGATGAGTATGGCTGGGAGGTTATCGGAGACTTCAAAATGGTGGCATTCCTGATCGGTCTCCAAGGAGGCTTTACCAAGTTTCCCTGTTATATTTGCATTTGGGATAGTAGGGACACTGCACCGTAGTACAATAGAAAGCATTGGCTTCACGGACCGAGTTCTCTGTGGAGAGGCACAATATCAAGTGTGAGCCACGAGTGGACCTTCAGAAGGTGTTGTTCCCACCATTGCACGTAAAATTGGGTGTTTGAAAAGTCATCTGATACAAAGGGAAACGAGTATGACCTTACTCAGATATATTTAGTAAATATTTTAAAAGTATGGTACAGGCTCTCTATATCTACCTGAACGACTCATCTGATCTAAATATATCTAGTCATAAATGCGCTGATTTCTCTTCTCTCTTTCTACAACATAGGCTTACAACTACTAAAGATGTTTCTTTCTCTGCACGAGAACAGCTAACACAGGTGTGTGTACTTCTACATGAGATCATGTATATGTCTAAATTGACAAATACTTTGTTATAACATCTAAACATTCCTACGATACGGAACTTACAAAATCAGTAATATTATAACCAGATAATGATTGGAGGATAGATATAATTACAGTTTTATTACACCTATGGATACCCTTGAGAAATATTCCTTCTCACACATTAGGAAGTCCGACAACGGTTTATGTCACGTTTCAGGTAGACGACTGCTTGAAATAACTGGAATCTTAAACTGAGTAAGTTTCAGTTGATCACACACAACAACTACGGGAAGTGAGAAAGATATAATTTAATTGTGATGAATGATCGACTCATTTGAAGACAGAATTATCTGAGCTGAAAAGTGTGACTACAAAATATTTGTAACGTAAAGAGGTTATCTGCACCATCTGCGTGGTAAAGCAGCCTCTGTGATGGTCTCATAATATTATGTATGACTTATTAAGTGTATAAAATGAACTTATTAACCCTCTTTGTGAGCCTTTTTTAAGGTTATAACAACTTTCCCTTTGATTATAAGTGATATTTTAAACTTAATTTCCAGTGACTTCAACGTCATGACAAACCCAAGTGGAACTAAGTACGATTTTCTTGTATCTATTTATTACAAAAAATTCTCTTTCTCTATTACGGCTTTGAAATGTTTGTTTTTAAAATATATTTTTGATGTTAATAACATGTAATTGAACAATTATCTAATAATTGAAATTGTTTCATATTTTATTTAAAAAATACTGCTATTGTGTTGAAACCAAATATGGAAATATCCTTAAATTAAAATCAATAAAAGTAACAATTTTTGTATTAATATTTAATGGTATAAATCTTGTTTCTCATAAATTGAAAAAAAAAGTATATATTTGCAAATGGTTTGTTCGCAATTATACTATAAAGTATAACATAATTACGTACATATTTTGAATTTTCCTGTTTGTTCATTTCAGTATGTATAAACATGGTAGAGGTATTAAACTTGACGGGATGTAAATTTTTTGTTTGTTTTGAAGTTCGCGCAAAAGCTAAAGAGAAAGTTATGTTATTTAATGTAAATAATATATTTTTGTTCTTCCGTAAAGGGACTCATATATGTGAAAGGAAAGATAGAATTGATTTTAAAATATTGTTATAACAAGTTAGAGGAAAAATAACATTAAAAAAAAAAAACATATTTGTGTGAGCTTCAATTATAATAATTTATCCGTCTAGTAATATATATATATATATATATATATATATTCGTCTGCATAGCTTACACCAGACACATATCTGTGTTTATTTTATGTACTATCGTAACTTACCACTGAACTATTAATAGTAAACACTGTTGTTACATAGAGTATAAAATCACGAAATTAAACAAATCATATTCAGAAAGATCTAAAAAGGGTTGAACACTTGCTAATAAAAATCAGAAGAATTAAGTTTTTATAGTAAATGTCTCTGCAAACAGATCCACTCACTTTCATTCCTTAGAATCATATATACATGATACATATAAAACCTTTAGAGTTACATTATTCTGTATAGCGCAATTACAATTCAGACATTTCTTATAAATTGTTAAGTTAGTACAAAGTAAACATCAAATTAAATCCTTCTGAACGTTTGGGTGAAATAAAACCTCGTTTAACAAAGGATAGAAAACTGTGTTTCCATTTATTTATATGCAAAAACGGCTCGTTTGGGCTGAGAAAACACTTTTACATAGAAGAGCGAACAACATTATTTATAAAATACAATGTGATAACTGCCACGACTTCTATATTGGAGAAACAAGTAGAAAAATGGAAACCAGATTCAAAGAACATAAAAAGTCACCTTCACACGTTCTCGAACACTGCAAGTCAAATAAACACAACATAACCATAGAAAACACTCAAATACTAAATAAAGAAACAAACATAAACAAACGCAAAATTAAAGAAGCCTTACTTATACAACAACTTAAACCCAAAATAAACCAATATAAAGGAACGCCTTTATACCTATATTAATAAAATAAAATAAATAAAATTATATATTCAAACATCTAATACCGCCCTCTACATTTCGACACACAGTTACACAACCCCTTTCAAACATGTGGTCAGCTTCCGGTCAGTTACCTCTTTCTTTGTGAACCTGACGATGACCGAAGAAGGTCGAAACGTTGTTCGCTCTTCTATGTAAAAGTGTTTTCTCAGCCCAAACGAGCCGTTTTTGCATATAAATTTCTTAACAAGTGGGTTTCTCGTCATCACTGATTTCCATTTATTGTTTTTTGATTTAACAAATATTAAAAATGCAAGTAAATTACATAAAGAGATCAATGTTGTTAAGTACGATGTACGGTTTTCAATATTAACTTAGATGAGGATCCAAACTCTTGTAGTTTGTTCCAAGTTATAGAAATTGTTCGTAAAATTCTCTCCTACATAATATAATTCAGTACGTTAACTGAGGCTGAGTATAATAGATCTCTGACAGTTGAAAAGTAAATTTTATTTAGTAGAAGAATAATTCTATTTGCTGTTACGTATTTGCAATACATTACATACAATGTGCAGATTATTCTTTGTTGTATGTGAGGAAAAAGATAAAACAAGGACTATTACTACAACTGCTAATATGATAGCTCGTGTATCTTATATGATAGTTATTTGTGAGTAAACAAGGTTATTCTAAGTACGTTTTTTAAATTTATTAATTTTCATGTTATCCACTT
Organism: Tachypleus tridentatus; assembly: GCF_004210375.1. Taxonomy (NCBI): domain Eukaryota; kingdom Metazoa; phylum Arthropoda; class Merostomata; order Xiphosura; family Limulidae; genus Tachypleus; species Tachypleus tridentatus. The sequence goes on along the minus strand of NC_134825.1, from coordinate 14,423,392 downwards.
GTATGTGAGTAAAAACACATAGATATGAAAAAAATATTAATATAACTATATCTGTGTACATAAGAATATATGATAGTTATTTGTGTTTATAAAATAATTGTAAGTGCCAGTTATATATTATTTATTGTCTTTAATAAAACGAACATCATTGCCATTCAAGGGTGACTTGGGTTGTGAGACTTTAACATCTATACCTTCAATCTGAATACATTTATTACTTGGATAAGAAAATATTGAATGATGTATTTTTAATTCTTGAAGTTATATCTTTTTGATATATGATTCCATCAAATATACAAATGGTGTCAATAGTTCTGTTTTTGCTGTAGTGTTTTCAATCATTTTATAGAATGGGTGACAATAACTATAGAATACAGATATTTTGTTAGCTGCACTCACTTCACTCTAATACAACATGAATATCTGTTAAATTCGTGCCGACTTGTTGTTTTACTATAATAACATTTTCTGTAAGTTACGATTTTAGTTTTTATATGTATAAATGTGTATTATCTTAGCAAAGCGAAAAGTGAATATTGTCTTTACATAGTTTTACAATAGTTTTATATGGCATACAGATACATCTATATATCATGTAGTAACTGTAATCCTCTTGTATTTCATTTGACTCTGTACTTTAGAAGAAACCTCTAATTTATACTATTTTGAGTAACAATGTTTTAAAATTACCACCTTTATCAAGATTTTATTTTGTCATCAGACCTGATACTTGTATTGAGAGTTGTGTTTAATTTTCTGAAATTCTTCTGTTTTATATGCATCGTATAATTATTAACAATCAGTAATTACTTTTTCCGAAGTTATACATTCAGAACTATTCATTATTTTGTGTTTTATTTAATATAAAAATATAAAGAGAAAATGGTTTCGTTTTTTGAGAAAGATTCAACATGTGATGTGCTACATCTTTTTCGGGTTGTTTTTATTTCCAACTTGATTTTTGTCTTATTTTCCAACATACTATGACATACATATAACATACGACTGTTTCATGCAGATTAAACTTCTCTTTTTTTCCTATTTCTTGTCAGCAAGTTCATCATGTTTTCATTGTTCAATTATATATTCCAACTTCTAATTAAGCAGTTGTTAAATACCTGAATTTTTTATTAAATATTTATAAATATATTTCATTTAGAAGTGCTTTGTACATTTTTTACGGTGTACTATTCTGGATTATATCGTGCTTTACAGATAAATTTACAATATTCAATAAATTACCCAATTTTACTTTTTAGATCTTGTTTGGTGGTTGTGATGAATACATTATAAATAGAAACCATTAACTTTAAGTGCATAGCTCAGTTTATGAACTTAACCTTTCATAACCGTTTCAACACGCACTTAACGCTAACCTTAGAATTAACACATTAGTTGTTCACTGAATAAATAAGAAAACAATTTTAAAAACATTCGAAAGCTTCTCTCTTTGCTTTCATTTATTTAAAAGTCCCATATGTAAAACGTAGAACATTTTCTTTCTTTGTGATCAATTAGTGACTGACATCCCTTTACACGTTCATGTGACTTCTTGTGAGCATTGTGTCCAGTCCTACAGGATTATACTCAGGAAACGATGCTCTGTTTCTTTTCATATCGACGTGTTTTCCAAGTTTTAATAACTTTCATTAAAAGAAGTACTATAAATAAATTCAGTACAAAACTGTATTTTAAATTATTTAAAGCTTATTTTATTTATTTCTAGAAGTATCTAGATTAACACATAAAATTAAATTTCGTATATACTACTCAATGTAGGCTATACGTAAAAGACATGATAGTTACACTAAACGTAAATAAGACCTAACAGATGCACAAAGATACTAGCAAAATAAATGATATATAATATACTAATTGTCTTATACTGGAAATAAATGTTTTATAAAGTCACTTTCTATCATTACAAAATTTTAATTCAATTAGAAACAATTCGAAATTTCATTTTCTGGTGATATGTTTCATATCATCTTTTCCATTTCGTAGAGACAGTTTAAAAGAAGATAGGTCCAACAGAATCCCTAATGCTATAGGTATCTCAGCCACATGTTTGTTATCTTAGATAATTCTGAAGGTGTTTTATATCAAAATACACACATGTTTATCGTCGAAGTGAGGCAAATAACTCGCCTGTAATTACAAATTCCACATTTAAGGTATTAACTGTTCAAGATGACTGGACAAGGGGATAATACCTGTTCTTGGAACTGGACAGACTGATGTTCTAGTCAGTCAAGTACTTGGACAAAGGCGAGGTCAGAGAATAGGATACGATCATTACTCAATTGTAACCTCACTAAAGAATGAAACGATCAACCATTCAGGGTTTAATACTGGAAATAAAGAAAGTCTATTGACAACTTAGCTAGTCTAGTGAATGCTCAGGATCAGATACACTTGAAGACATATCCTATATTGTACATGTGGAAGGTTTCTATGAAATATTGTACATAAAGATCCTGAAGGTTTCTATAGAATATTGTACTTGCAGAACCGAAAGAATTCTCTCTAAGTAAGATTATTGAAGTTCTTTTTTAATTAATTATGTTGCATAATATAGTTTATATAGACACGTTTTATAAGTTTGAAGTAATAGTTATGAACAGAATGGTTAGGTGGAAGAAATTGCAATTTTTTCAGATATGCAGTCGCTCAAAATTGGACACACATCATTACATTTGTAATTGTATCTAAATGTAATATACAACTTATAGCTTACTTACTTTAAGTTTGTTCTAATATCTCAGTTTATCACACACTTGAGAGTCATTAGAATTTTCCACATTCTTCAGTGATAGTGGAACTAGTATAGAATATAGTAATAGTGGTATCACAATAGCCTGCTCCCCAGTGGCTCAGCGGAATGTCTGCGGACTTACAACGCTAAAATCCGGGTTTCGATACCCGTGGTGGGCAGAGCACAGATAGCCCATTGTGTAGCTTTGTGCTTAATTCAAAACAAGAACAACAACACAATCGCCTATAAAGATAATTAAACTACAATAGATTATAGTAAAAGTGTTACTACAAAATACAATACTAGCATGATAATACCCTGTAATGCTGGTGATACTATAATACACTATAGTGATAGTGGTACGACAAAAAACTAAAATTATAGTCGTACAGCAACACACTGTAATGACAGTGGTACTACCATGCAGATCTGTATCATAAGTAAGTGAGAGTACAAACACGTTAACGAGATTTTACCATAATAAATTTTTGCAAACACACGTGAAGCCTTGTTTCCGTATGTTACACAATGTAACATAAATTTTGTTCTCGGATAGTATGTGTTATTTCTTAATAGTTTATGTCGTAAAAGTAAAGAAAATGGTTATTATTCCCTTCAAACTTTGCTTTTGTAACCTAAATAATGAAATTTAGGAATTAACCTATTTTAAATAGACCAAGAACTCTGATAAAGTCAATGAGGTCTCTTAGGTTGGGGTAATATTAGTTTCTCTCACCAGCTACACCTTTGAAATTGTAATCTAGATCTTCAACGTCTACCTCCTCTTCTGATTTACTGCTCTCTTCTGAGGATGGCTGCTTTCTGTCTGGCGGAGTGGGTACAGAGAGCTCAGGGTAGTGTGACACTGGGGTGATGATTGATGTAAGGTCCGGATACATGATAGCAGATGAATTCTTGCTAGCCCGACGTTTGAAAGGGTCCACCATACAGAAGTAACAATTGCTTGAGTGGTTAGTGGGTTCACGCCTAATTCTTGGAATAGCGAACTTCATGTCTCTCTTTTCCTCTCTGTACCATCCTACAAAAGAGCAAAATAAAATTGTTATTATGAAGAATAAATTTATTTCATCCACAACTAATGTGTAAGAGGTTCATGAAAAATATTTTATATGTGATATTTTTTCTATACTATTGGAAATTTCAAAAAAATTAAAAGATATTTAAATTTTAAAAGGTCTAATATTTGTATTATGTAAAATCTTAATATCCAAGAAAGCGCAAATCTCCCGTTTTATCTTCTAGAGTTGTTTTGCAGTACTCACAAGTAAAATGAGGTTATCAGGGTTAGTATTGATCCCCGACAGACATACCGAAATATGACTTGTGGGCTTCACACATTTTAGCACATGCTGTCACAGAGTACCTTTTCGCTCCTGTCTTGATAAATTGTCCACATACATAGTAGAATGCGTCTGGAGAATGCTTGCAGCTTCTCAATGCCATCTCTGATAAAATCAGATAGGTCTATATGTTCACTTAGGCAGCTAAAAATAAACTGAAGTGGTGAGTAGTGAGCACCTATATATATATTACTATAGAAAGTTCTATAAAATTCTAAAAGGTTCTTGAAATTTCTCGGAAATTCTACAACATTCTAGAAAGTTCTTGAAAATTCTTGTAAATTCGAGAAAATTCTCTGTCAGCTACTCAGCTCTGAATCCACCTCTGGAAAATGGGTAAATTTGAAAATTTTATTATCCAAATCACAAAAGAAATGTTTGAAGAGCAAAATAGGTTTTTTCCATTTGCTTTAGTCCTAAGAAATGGGGAAATAAAACTTTCTGTCCAGGAACAAGAAAAAGAAAAAATTTAGTTACATTGTGTTATATATTTGAATAATTGGACATATTTTGAATCTGCATATTGGATGAAACAGATATGAAATTGATATACAAATCGAGTATTTTTATTAAAAAGATTAATAACACATATGCGTAAGTAATAGGGATATGATAATATTCATAATAGTATATTTCACAAACTGAAATATCTCGTAAACATTCATAACGAATTAAAATTCTTTATTCACCTGCGATACTAAACATACGTTTTACTCAAATTCATCACAATCTAAATAAAATAATATTTCCATAATCTACAAGAAACAACCAATATGTTCAGAAAAAAATTCAGAATTGAAAACAAATAACAGAAATTTACAACTGATAAACATCACCAGTGTCATCTGTCTGTGAACTTTACAAGTACAACTTGAAACTTGTGTAAATCACAATTTTATTATAAATAAATATGAAATATGTAAATCGTTTGTTTTGGAGAAATAGTGTCAACTAATATTTGCATTACATCTCACGATATACTACTGCATATTAAAGTAACACATAGTATCGATTTTCTGAAACGAATTATACTTAGGAAATTTGATTGTGTAATATTATATATATATGTGTAAAAACGGTTCGTTTGGGTTGAGAAATTTTTTTACGTAGAGAAGCGAACAACATTTCTAAGTTATTGTTGTTATTATATCATGGAACATTTCTTGTTTCAGTATTTAAATGTTCTTTATATCACCAAGCTGGTGCTGAAAGAATTATTATTTTTTTTAAGTCATATTAGTTATTTTGTGTGTCTTTTGGGTTAATATTGGAGGTACTGATCACATGGCTCCAAGTTCGAGTCATAGTATATTACTGAATGCACTTCTCTTTATTATTTCTGACGTTTTTAACTATTACAGTCGATTTTTCTAATCTGTTTAGAGTATGTGGATAAGTGGGATGCATTTCTTAGTTTTTCCATAGCTATATATTAGGAATGCCGTCCCTTGATATAGTAAACTTTAGATCACTTTTTTGAATATTATAAGTCCAGAAATCTGATGTTCATAAAATATGTTTATTATTTTTAACTCTTGTATGGGAAGAACTATGTTTAATGTGATCATTTCCAAATATTTAATGGTATATCTAAGATATGTGTGATCTTACATAGATGCTTTAACAACAACAATAAATATTAATGGCAGAATTAATACAAGTTACTAACTTCCAAAACAATGGTCCCAACTGTCATATCATTTAATCCGAGATACACTACACTACACTCTTACGTCGCTAATGACAACTTTCTTTATGTCTTTATAAAATTTTAATAAAAAAGAACCAAAACTTACTTTTATTCAAAATATAAATGATGTTTTCGCAATCTTCTCGGTATCGTGGGACTTTAAACTGTGTAATGTTTGTTTGTTTTTGAACATCAGTAAATGCACACATCTCATACCAGTGTGTAGTCCATCTGATGTGAGCATGCACTGTACGTTCCACGTAAAAAAACGTAACAAATGGTTTCTTTACGCTATGACACGAGGTTACATATTTAGTTATTTCATAAAGCTTGTTCAAAACATAAGTACTTGAATTATAAGCCACATTGCATACATTTGAAAAAAACACTGTTTCGAAAATAAGTCAATATTTTACACAAATTTTCTTTCTATGCATTTTACTTACATTGTATCAAGTGACTGTAGATGGTTACTGTGTTACTTCCAGTTTTTTTTTAATTCCTGTGTCTGATCATTTTATATGTTCGTACTTTATGGATTATTTTTGTAATCTTTGATACTGGATTCTGTTTCAGTAGCAGAACTTATCCTTTATCCCCTTCGTTTCTTCACAGATTGACTGGAATGATCAGGTAGCAAAGATGCTCGACTCACATGCTCACGTTTTCAGCCGTCAAGGTGTTATGATCTGACGGTCACTCTCATTATTTGTTGGGAAAAAGTACCCCAAAAGATGGGTGGTAATCACTAGCTACTTTTTTCCTAATCTTTCACTTTTAGATTAGAGACACTAGCACAAATACCTCCAGTGTAGCGTTGCACGAAATACAATTCAAATGTTCGAAAGATTCCTATGGATAGGATGAAACAATGTTTTTCGCAAAATGAAAACTTTTTTTCAATCAAATACTTTGAATTAAGTAAATATTATTTAGAAACTGAGTTTTAATGAACCAAAAAGAAATATTTTAATTTGTTTTAGCACTAAGATAAGTTGTACACATATAAAATCTCACCCTCTTGTTTCAGTAAAACCATCAGTCAGATTGAGTATCTTACAGTAAAAAAACTTTATCTGTTTCAGTGAATACAAAAGGCAAAAAGCTTTTCTAATCTTGCCGTCATGGTTTTTATATTTTCTAAAACTAAAGTACTTTGAACTTATTGAATATCAAAACATGTGGCTGAAGTCAAGAATAAGCTAAAAGAGACCAAGTAAATGTATAAAATATACGCAATTAGTGAAAAAAAAACCTTCTGATCACAGAGGAAAGAAGAATATACGCGAAAAGTCTCTTAAACTCAACAGACTTAAAAACCTAATTATGAAAATAAACGTCCTTTTTAGGACAAATTGACTGATATATAGCAACACTTTTTTTACATGTTACCGTATCATTGTTTTTATTCACAAATTGTATTTACTGTGTCTGAGAAACATGAGGTAACTAAACTGAACTTTTGACTGATTGTTCACTATTTCAAATTTTACATAGTGCCTTGGAATGAAGATAATTTGAATAAAAGCTCATCCAACACTTAATACACCATCTGTATGTGTGTAACTACGTGATGACGTTTGTGTTTCTTAACATTCAAAGTTTATCGAGCATGATATCATTACTCACACTGTTTGTATCTGTGAAATATTTCCTAGTAACCTGTAATCTTGATAACAAACGGTCTCAAAGTCTTTTGAAAAATAAATATTAATCTTCAAATGATGTTCTATTAAAAACTTATAAATATAAATTGAATCGTTTATGCATTATATCTTCATGTGCCAAAATTAATTACTACTAAAGTTAAAGTATGAATGACATAAAAACTAAATAAGTCGTAAGTTAAAAGAGCATCCTTTCCAGTAACACACCTTGCATCTGTCGCCAGCATTTTCTGAAACTATTAATAATTACACCTTCACATGAGATAACCTGGTAAGTTTCTATATTAAATTTCCAAGTGCGAAGAAGTGTGAAAATGAATTGTTGAAACGATTTTACGTTAACATTTTTGTTCTAAGTCTGTATACATATCTTCTGAAATTTAGACATATATTCCTTTGCACATATGATTAAGAACCAATAAGAAAGGTCAACAGAAACACACACACACATATATATTGTGATTATCATATACTTTTAAGATATACTGCTAAAATTCTACACTTCGAAATGTAATCTGAAGTTAAGAAGTAATCTGATGAATATTTATTACTTTGTACCTGAATAGTTAATATCAAACCATATCTGTTTTTAAATTAGAACTGTCAAGAAGAAAAAAAAAACAACTAAATATCAGCCTTTTAACTGAGTGCAGCCAGTCGTAACCCAATGATATGATTAGTGGTTACACATATAAATCTTCCTCGTATGAAGGTGCAAAGTAAGAACAACATAATCTCGCTATTCAAATCTATTACTTTTTTCTACAGTATCTCAACATGCTATCACTATACCCCTGATATCGCAATCGAAAAAGATTGAGAGAGAAAATGTTTCATTTAATTTAACTTGCATTATCATTTAAGTGTTTCATCTCACAAACTATTGTTAATATTTCTTTCTGTCACTAATGCAATAGACAAATTTCGCTATACAATAAGACAAGAGCAGTCCAAGAGTTCAGGATGTTTGTGATAGATTTACTATTAAATATCTATTTTACTGTTTGATGTTTGTTTCATTTAAGTTTGTATTTTGAAATGTGCATTAATTATGCTGTTAAATCTGTATTGTGAAATTCCTGTCTATTCATTAAAGCTATAGAAGATGCTCTGGTGTAAAATTCAAGAATATATATATGTACGTAAACACTAGTGTATTGTCAGTGTTGTTGTGCAGTATGAAGTTTCTAAAACTACTGTCACTTATATAAATGTAACCAACACAACACGCCAAGAGACAATATATATTACTGGTTTGCTGTAAGTGGTGTTGAATAAACCTTAGAAACTATAACTCTGATCAACACTTACTAGTCGGGAACTTAAAATATTTGACCAGAAACGTGTATACATTTCAAACATTACAGACCATTTAACTTTGGTACTTTCACATCGGACATTAACATACTTGTAAAAACATTACATAATTACATTGGTGACACACTCGATAAAGAACGCAGAACTAGTTAGATACCCTTTAAGTGATTTGTACCTGTATCGACATGAAATTAATTCGCTCATCGTGAACCCTCATTAAGATATCAAGAAGATCCAGACGAGAGAAACGACTGATATTGTTTGTAAGTTTGTCAAACTTTTTTACATAGATTATTATTTGTTATAAACCGTTCTTGTAAATTGTGTTATGATTTATATATTAAAGTAATATTTGTTTCAGAAAAGAAAACTGTGTTTATCAATCATGATAACAAACATCATAAAATGTACACTTATCGTCATTTATTTAAATTTTAACTATGAATTATCTTTTATCTGCGTATTAGGAAACTTGACATTGTACTTCTTAAGATAATAAACTGGAAGCTTGTCCGGGATAAATTTTAATACGTGGAAACTGTTAACAGTATTGTACTTGGATTATTTAAAAGATTTGTCACATTATAAAGAGTTATTCACCTTTTATTCGATAAATAAAATATTGTTTCTCTTAAATCTACAGATTAAATATTAGTTTTATGGGAATCACATACCGAACGTAATATTTCTCTCTAAATCAGTACATAACATTTTGTTTTATTCTAAACTACAGTGTAATATATTTCTGTTTCTGTCAACCATAGTTTTATCTGTTATTTTCGTTTCTCATAAACCTAAAATGTTATATATTACTTGTTTTTAAACCACAGCTCATTTAATTTTAGCTACAGAGTATCATATGAATATAATTATGTTTTACGTTTTTGCGTTTTCTTTCGTGTCTGAAAGGGTCAATATTTCCAGATTGTGTTTTTCCATGTAATGAAATACTTATTACGAATCTCTTTTATAAGTATTTTGAAAGTTCTCTGTTTCATCTTGCCATAATCTGTTTCAGTCTTTTAAATATATGAAAGGTATATGTACATTTAATCATCCTTGTATAACTGTATTATATTTCAAACTAAATATATTTCTAATATCTAGTTGTTAGAGTTTTAATTTGTTGGTAACATGTAAAACGAATTTGATTTTATAGAAATCTATTCAGAAAATATCTTTAAATGTTTAATACAGGTTCCCTCTGTCTATCTGAACGACTCAAGCAGTCTAAAGGTATGTAGCTGTGAAGGTGCTGGTCTCTCTATGTACTTTCTATAACATATGCTGACAGCTACTACGTATGAGCCAGTTACTACAAATGTTTATACTTCTGTATGAGGCCATGCATAGCGGATAAGTCATAACACCTGCTATACAGATATACCATCTGAATAGACTAACATTACTTTGAGAGATAGGAAGGACTGTATAAGGCTCCAAGATCGATGACATTCAGAGAAACGCAGTTCCATCTCTATTTCCAAATTTACAAAACTGAAAGACATGGAACCTACAAAAAGCAAGAATCACATAACCACATAATGATTGAAGGGTCGATTAAGAGACAGTTTTATTACATCTTTGAATATCTTTAAAAGAGGATACAAATAACTCGCTTTTCATATTTTGGACTTCAGTATGGAACAACTGGACTTCTGGCGACACAATTCAACACCCAATACTGGACTCACTCGATCACAACTAACGACTACGAGAAAGTTAAGGAGATATAATTTAGTTGTCCTGAATGTTCACCTCAGTGGAGAATAGAACAATAAACTGAGTCGAGTTTAAAAACTAAATGCAAGACTCACAGATAGATTGGTAGCTTGCGTATATGTATTGCACCATTTGCATGGTAAAGCTAACCTGTGATGGTCTCTGAAGATTATGACGACATCATCATTTACAGATTTGTGGAAGGGCTTCCTGGTGAGATGATTTGACATGATCAGGGATTAAGAGATATTTTTTTCCGTTATAGAGACAATCTCTATTGTTAAGAGATTCCAAGTAGCAGCTTTTAATTACTCACTAGAAGGAAAGAAGCCTTAGGAAGTAGTTATAGTGGCTTGAACCACGACGAACTATATTTTCCCTCAGTAACATGTGGTATTGAGATCAACATGAGAGAAGCAATTCATTTACACTGGTTTCCATTGAACAGAGAGGATTATTTTTGAGACAAATATAATTCATCTTTCTCGATGACATTCATTAAAGTATTTATATAATTGAGTGATTTATGTTATCATTTTCTTTTATTATTCTTAATACAACACTTATAGGCAGTTTTATGTAGGAATTATGAAGGTTTAAAGAAATCAAACAAAATCACATTACCTATCCTTCAATTCGGTTTTTTGAACTCCACGGCCATTTATTTTAAGTTTATTTTTTGTTTCTTTTAGAATTTTTTCAACACCATCATAATAGTCCTGTTTTGAACTATTTATAAGGAATTATTAACATTTAGCACTTTATCGAAAATGTGTTGTTATTGTGAAACATCAGTTCAAATATAAAAATTTCACTTAAATAAAACGTGTAAAACTAATACTTTTATCTTTATATTTAATAGCATAAATCTTTGTTCTGATAAAAGAAGACAAATTTATACATGCAAATGCTAAAATTTCAAAGCGCAAGAAATAACTGAATTATACTTTTCACGTTTTCTTGTATGTCAACCGAAGCATGCACGAGGTCTGATCAAACGTTCTAAAACTTATTCTATTACAGATGCCAGAACAGATGCAGTGAGCTTCTATGAGGTGTGTACAAAATACAAAAAGTGATCTACCTCACAAATAAGCCATTTTTCCGGGTCTTATACCCGAGGTACAAGAAACGTGTTCATAGACCGACTTATATCTTGCCCCTGTTGTAATAAAATGGACAGAAATAAAAAGCAACGTATTTGCATCACGTTTGTGTGAGAAATGGTAAAGGAAGAGAGATATTCTCGAAATGTTAAGAACTGTCTTTAGTGATGACTGATTAAGTACGGCTGGCGTTTATCAGTGGATAAAACGCTTCCAACACGGCCGGTAATCAGCCAAAGGTGACCCACGTTCTGGGCAACCGTCGATATCGTCCACTGATGAATCGGTCACCTTAGTGAAAGTGAACATTTGACGTGATCGACTGTTAAATGACAAACTGAACATTTTACTTGGATCGTTTCAGGCGATTTTAACTGAAAAACTCAGCATGCGTCGAGTGTCTGCAAAATTTGTTTCAAGGCTTTTGATGAACGACCAAAACTTTCACCGTCGACAAGTGTGCAAGGATCTAAAAAGAAGGTTATAAAGTGATCTTAACTTCATTAAGGTCATTATTACTAGTGCTTAGTTATGGATATACGGTTATAACCCTGAAAAGAAAATCAGTCTTCTCAGTGGAAGTCTTCATCATCATGACATCCGAAGAAGGCACGACAGTCTCTATTAAATTTTGAAGACAATGTTGATCGTGTTTTCTTTCATGTTCTTTAACAATTCGTACCTCATGGCCATACAGTTAACTAGGTATTTTATGAAGTGGTCTTTTATTCGCTTCAGGGAGAAAGTTGGAAGAAACCGCCACGAGCTGTGGGAGAATGGTCACTGTTTTTTTTGTCATGACAACTGTTCTTCAAAAACTGCTGTATCTGTTCAAGGGTTTTTGGCAGAAATATCTTCTTGTAATACCCTCCGTATTTTCCGGATTTTGCCATGTGTGATTTTTTTCTCTTCCCAGAAATAAAAATTAAGTTGAAAGGAAAGAGAATTGATGATCACCCATGATAATGTTACATCTTCACAGTTTTTCAATTCATATATTTAATATAATTTCTTTATTTCCTTGTCTATAGGGCTGAATACTCAATCTTCACTGTTTTTACACATACAAAACTCTTTGATTATATATACGAGGTCTGTTCAAAAAATACGCGGACTGACGTCATAAAACAAAATGTACTTTATTTAGAAGTTACAGGTCTGGGACCCCTTCAAGGTACTCTCCTCCCCAACGTACACACTTATCCCAACGGTGTTTCCGTTGATGAATGATTTGATGACAAAGAAGTATGAAAACGTCAGAATAACTAACTATTTTCATATTCTGGTTGGCAAGCCAGCGATATTCTATAATCAAATTTTAGTAAATTCAGTGTTTAATTGTTTGGCAGAATTACTCGTTACAGCTTTAATAAAAACAAAGTATCTTATGCTTAGATTCTTGAGCTTTAAACTTTATATAAATGTTTTTTCGTTTATTATTAGTAAATAATAAATAAAATATTCAAATTTAACGCAAAAATTCCTGAACTAATCCTTTCATATTTGTTTCAACACACGCTGTCGCCATATTTTCTCCCCATATGTCCAATTATCTACCGATATTTCTTCAACAGCTAACATAACTTCTCTTAAATGCTTTACATTCCTTCTAATCCTAATGAGATTCGTTTGTTAAGTTACATTTTGTTGTTTTTCTTTCCTATTTCAAAAACAGTATATAAAAAAACTTCAGACTATTTTACTACTACACGTAACAAATATTATTAATCTGTCAGTATTAACTGGCTACTATCCAACCATGTGGAAAAAAAGCAATAATTACTGTAATATCTATAAAACAAACCAACAGATGAAATCTAGACAACTTCAGCTCCATTAGTTTGTTACGCTATCTTTGTAAGCTTGTGGGAAAATAGCATTGATCAGTTGTTGTTTAGTTTTGAATTAAGCACAAAGCTACTCAATGTGCTATGTGTGCTCTGCCCACCATGGGTATCGAAACGTAGTATTTAGCGTTTTAAGTCACCAGACATTCCGCTGAGCCACTGGGGAGCGCATTGATCACACTTATTACATTACACAGTATTAAATGAATGAATATTCAAATCATTAATAATAATCAATCCACAACAGGTGTATTTTTTGGATGTTAAAAAAGTAAAAATTAAAATAGGAAAATATTGATAAAACTATAACCAGATGGATATAGAACTTCTTAGCCGATATAACTGACAATACTAAATGTTTTTTTTATAACGATAACATTTAATATTAGTGTATAAGTCAAATAACTTACAACCTCTGAGAAAATAACCTTATAACTCTACAAATACAACGAAATAGATTTATTATTTTGGAATTTCGCACAAAGCTACTCGTGGGGCTATCTGTGCTAGCCGTCCCTAATGTAGCAGTGTAAGACTAGAGGGAAGGCAGCTAGTCATCACCACCCACCGCCAACTCTTGGGCTACTCTTTTACGAATAAATAGGGGGATTGAAATATGAATTTAAATTTGGAAGGTAACTGAATGTCGATACGTATTAGATGTATGATGTTTCTTAACAATATTGATACCCACACTTTTCTGTCTTAACACAAATATATTTTAATATTGAAACTACAATATCATGTATAAGAAGGGTTTCTAGTTATATACTATCGTTATTATTTATTCTAACAATTGTAATACTTTTTAGGTATATGACATCGTAATACCTAACATAATAAATTGGATAATTTACCGTAGACGATAGTGTATAATACCTAACAGTATAACGTATGAAATGTTTTCTTTATGCATAAAGTTATTGTATATTAGATATGTTCAAGGTTTAGCATAGTGATTTTCAATTCGGAAACATTAACTTTTGTGTGTGGAAGTATGGAGAAAATTCAGACAAACTTTGGTCTTTTATTTATCTGTCATTAAATTAACCACCTATCACTCTCTTTGAAACGACATCACGAGATAAACTGGAAAAAAAAATCACTCTTGTTATATATATTTTCGCCTCTCGAACCTGTAAATGTTGTACATTATGTTTATGTACCAAGTCAGAACAGTACTTGATGAACTCCGAAGTGTTTTTCGAAATCATAATTAAGCATCTGGTATCACGCGAAGACGTTTCATTGTGTGGAAACGTTTTTATTTCTTTGAAGAATACTTGAGTATTAACAAAACAATGCGAATTTATCGAAGCATTTATCCTTGGCAACTTTTATTACTTATACTTACTTGTATTTGTTAATCATGATTAAAGTATATATTGTTTTCTCTATAAGTATATTAAAAGCAATTAGATCCCAAAATTAACGACCTTAGGGAATGTGTATCATCTGTAGGAAATCAATGATCTTATAAGTATTAACAGTTTAATGTCATGTAGTTCAAATTGTCTCCAACAGTAACGAGGTTACCTCTACTGTATTTATAGATTATTGTGAATAAATTTGACTTTAAATAAATTTTGATTACCTAAAACTCCATACTGATTTCCAAACTTACAGAATATCAAGCCGAAACATTTCAAGAAGTGATGTCAACCAGAAAACAATTTACAAATATATTATACCGATTTGACGTTAAAAACAGTCATTTCATTAGAGAAATAAATTAATGCTTGAAGTTAAATCCAACATTTTATTTAATCAATGTTCATTCCATGCATAACAAGAATTTAATAAAATTACTTAATAATCATCACCTTATTTATTTAAGCTGTTACTAATGTATGTTGAATAACATTTAAAGGTGTTATTCAGACTTATCTGAATATTTATTATTATATTTACACATTCAAAACAAATCTTAATTTGTTATTGTATTTCAAGTATTCTTCACCTTAACCTTTCAAATACTTATTAGTTGAAGTGAATAAAACTACAGAAACGATATCCTTTCACCATGACGTAATATATTAGTGTTTGTTTGTATGATTTCACTTGAACTCTCTTTAAGGTACGGCAGTAACTGCAAACAAATTAGAATGATCGAATAATACTGTCATAATTATGTGTATAAATAACCCAATTCTGGTCTGTTTTAAATGCTGAAATTTCGCTATTAAATGTTAAATGATAACACCGAAACATTCTTGTAACATTTAAATAATGTAATTTTGTGTTTATTTTAGATTTAGAAAGATAGCACTAAAAATGTAAAATATTGTTCTACTTCTTTTTTTTTGTGGTAGTAAAAACAAATAGTATATATATAAAAGGAACACAATAAAAATATGTTCACTTATATATAGTCATTTGAAATAGGATTGTACACTTGCCAAGCACATATTCACATTTTGATCTGAGGGTTTTTTTTTCTCTGTAATTGGAATGGTGCATTACTCTCCACGGATATTCAGAGATAACTGGTCACATAAGAACGTAGGATTGGTGGAAGAAAGTCAAAAGTGGTAGAAGTAATTAATAAAGCTAAAAATCACAAAATAATGAAAGGCAAATTATTTATTATGACTTATACTCGACTACCATCATGTTTGGTATTTACAATTTTAGTTAAGAATATGTGCATATAAAGATAGGGAAAATGAATCTTAAATGAAGACGACCAAAGTTAAGTACTCCAATGGAAAATGCTGATTAATGCGTCGTCTCTCTTTATACATACCCAAACATGTATTTTTAATCATAAAATACTCTTTTTAAGTTCCTTTCGATGTTACAAGAGAATATTGTAAGAGTGTTTTGTATTGTATTAAAATGGATTTTCTTTCCTCTGACGTTTGATGTTGATGTTTATTATTAAACACAAACCTACATGCAGATATTGGAGTCAGGTTTCTAGCAGAATAATTCCTCAAACATACCGCTGTGTCATCGTGGCGATCATGACTGAATACCAACTCAATTTTCATCTGTTCCATCAGTTTACAAGTGTTTTATTTTGTGTATTGATTTTTTAAACTGTTGTTATGATGTTAGTATGTTTTGCTTTCCTATTTTTTGATTTAATCAATTTATTGTGTTTTATATTACATGAATCTCAGCGGCCAATATGTATGTTGTATGTCTCCTTCCGTTTTGAGCCTAGCATGGCTTGTTGGAATAGCACACATTTCCTAACTTTTAAGAAATTACCTTTATTAAAAGGCGTCACGTGATATTAGTTTACACAATAACAATAAATGATAATGCTCATGAAGCTTTACCGACTGGAAGGTGCTATGACAATAAACGGTTTATCTAAATTCCATGTTGTTTCTGTACAGGAAAACTAACACTACACTGTTGACTCATTCTATAAAAAAAAGGTATTTATCAATTATCTATTTACGACTTACTGTAGATTGTTGGTGCAGTTGAGCGAGTAACTTAAAGGAATGAAATCAAAACTGGCATCCGAAATGGTAGGTAGCTGTAACTATAACATTGATTACATAGCTAACTTTGAACATAAGAATACGGCCTGGATAGATGTTCTCATACTTCAAGAAAATATATAAGACACACTGACATAAAATTACTACGTTCCGTTGTGTTATACAAAGTTACTCTATAACTTTCATGTGTCTTAATGTATCAGTCAAGCGTCTCCATTATATTAATTATTTCTATGGCTATCCTAATCCACCAATTCTTTAATTTATTTGTCTCTTGCCATTTCTAGAACTAAATTCAGTTAAACTATTTTGAAAACATAATATAATAATATTATATATTATACAACATAATTATGTACACAGTAACTTTGTATCCATGCAAATAGAACGGTGAAACTTCAGTGAATTATTTCGGACGTTATTATTTCTACGAGGACAATAAATATTTTATTCGATAAAAAGTGAGCTAGTGAGGATGTGAGGCTAGCAAAGAAAATAGAATGTTAGTTCAAGTGACGTGTGACAATATCAACTGTAAACAAATATGCTTGTTGTGAACCTGGATCGTCGATGAAATATTAAGTTCCACACCGAATATAAGACTCAGTATTATTTATAACTTTGTGAAATTTTGTATATAAATTATCATTTGTAATAACTAGCAGTAATAATTGTTATTATAAATTGTATTGTGTATTCATTGTTTGTACTTTAAAATACATTTGTGTTAAAAAAATTGTATTAATCTCGTTGGCAAATAAAATAAACTCGATACATATTAACATTTAATTAAGTTCTAAATTCAAATATCCGGTTATTTCAAATAGTGATATTTTAACCTTCGTGATATCAGGAATCGGAGACTCTTACGAATAAATTATAATACATAATAAAGAGTAAAGGGAAGGCAGCTAGTCACCACCACCCTCCGCCAAATGTTGGACTACTGTTTTTATCAACGAATAGTTCAATTTACTGACATAATAATGTCCCCACGACCGAAAGGGTAAGCAAGTCTGGCGTGTTAGGGACTCGAATCCGCGTAGCTCAGATTGCAAGTCGAGCGTTCTAGCTTGGTAGGAAATTGGGAAGTGAAGAAAAAAATAACAGAAGCAAAATTATTTTGATACCTCTGTGTCAGGGATTCCATCTTGTGTAATAATTTTGTCTTTTTAAGTTTATAGAATTGGCATAATATATGTTGGCATCCAAGGCAGAGAACAATATTTTTACTTTATGTAAATTATCCAATTTACAATCAGCTTGCTTGTATCTTGATGTTTCACTTGGTACTTAATTCTTGGCTACGGCTGTGAAATGACATTCGTGTTTCTTATGTGCCAAGCTTGGCCAGGTGGTTAAGGCGCTCGACTCGTAATCCGAGAGTCGCGGGTTCGTATCCCCGTCACACCAAACTTGGTCGCCCTTTCAGCTGTAGGGGCATTATAATGGGGCGGTCAATTCCATTGGCGCAGACAGCCCTCGTGTAGCTTTGCGCAAAATTCAACAAAAAAAAATGTTTCTTATGCTGCCATCTTTCGGCTTTTCTCTACTTTATAATTGATCAGCAAGTAATATCCACCGAGTGGTGTTAAAATCCTTTCTTTTACGTAGCACGTCTTTGATAAGGTCGATTATATCACAATAGTGTCCATATAGTCACGTCATCTACGTTTCTTAACGCTACTCTGATAACATTTACTCGTGTGACATAAACTGGACAGAGTTTATCCTGGTAGTTGACAGTCATGTGCACAGAAACGTAATTCCATATTGAACCAAGGAATGTTGAACATGTTTTCAGGGATTTGTACTTTTGACTTTAATTTTACTTCGGCTTAGATACCATATAGTTCACTCTCATCATTCTGGGTAAACTCTACAGAAAAAAAAATGACTTTTTCACTTTCTCAATGAAGGTAGTGGGTAAAACAGTTTTACTGACAAAAGTCAATACTTGAAAGATGAATTCTCTAAAACGATTGCTTAAAAAACACATCTATAGCTTAAATGGCTAAATATCTCTAAAGAAGGTTTTATTAAAAAACATCGTTCTTTATAAAACATTATTATGTTGAACGTTATAATCTTTATGATACTGCATGTTTTGTGCTATGAGATTATACAGTTTACAGCAGTCTACGGTATGGGACTCAGCACCCTGTGACATGGAACTACGAGTTGTGTTACATGGGAATGAACGTATTCTTCAACTGATATGAAACGTTATGTGACTTTGATCCCTGAAGCTAGTGGTGCTTAAGTCTTCTAGAAAATCTATGAGTATATTATACAGGTATCATTTCAGGGATCGGGTGTGGTCTAGTGGTCATTGTACCCAATCTGCGCATTGGAGAATTGATTATATGGACCTTATTACCACACAAACACTTGACACACTTTGAGGTTATGGGTGTGCTATAAGAGTAATGGTCAAATCTTATTCGATTAAATAACAGTAGTGCAAGAGTTGACAACTGATACTACAGGCGAGCTGCTTTTACTCTTGTCACAACGTGTATGAAATTTTGAAACAAACAAAACTGATATGATAAGGCACCGAGAATGATCTGATTGGTTACCGTATTTTACTGCTTTAGCAAACTTTGTTCAGAATTCATTACATAACTGATCAACCTGTCCGACAACACATAAGTTAAGATTTACTAAAATGGAACATTTGAAAAGAGAGACATCAATATTATTAAACAAAATTCAGAAGAATTTTATTGTCGCAACAATTTGTTAAAATCAAAACACAGTTTTATTGCTTCAAATTCGATGCATTCCATGCTCCAATATATGAATTTGGTAATTATAAGTATAAAATACAAGACAGATCTACAAACTGCTTATGTAGGAAGAACTTACCCCAAACCTCCAAAATGATGGTTTCCATAGAGTAAAGTAAAACAATTAGACAAAGAGACATAACACTGGTTGAGAGTTAAATCTTTAGTTTATTGGCTATAATTATGTTAAATTCATTTGATGTAATATTCCTCTCGCTGATTCTGTGCTTACATCATTTTTTTTGTAGAACAGTATTGAGTCTAAGAACATATAACGCTGAAATAGAAAGTTGGATTCTTCAAAGTAGACACAGCTGATAGTCTGAGATTTTGTTTTGAAGCAAAACTTGCATTTTTAATAACAACATTCTTTATGAACTTTCATCTTGTCTTCTAATTTTGGGTAAATTTACCTTCTTCTCGAAGACTAAAAATCCTGGTTGAGTCACTTTAACCAAAATAAAGTAATCATTTTAAGTTATTTTGTTTTGAAAGTGGAAAAAAAGTATTTTATATTCAATTAGAAATATTTGTGCTAAACAAATCTCTGTAAAATAGGCATTTAAATAACTTATTGCTCTTTGACCATTACTGGATATCAAATGGAAGTTTAATATCTTGAGGTGAAATAATGTGCCTTCTAAATATTCATTAAAGTGTTAACTTTCTTGTTTAATTGTCATTAAGATATCATTATGATTTTTAATTTTTAGAAACTACTGCCTAAGAACTAAGCATGAATGTAGTTAAAAGGGATTGGAAAATGTTGTGCAGATCTTTTGTCATTTGTTTCTGTTTATACTTGATTAACTCTGTTGTTATAAAAGGTAAACAGAAACAGTTTTAATGTATTAATACTAATACTGTATACTAAGCTAAATCCAGATCTTATGGTTAAACACCGTTTATGTTGATGTAATATTACATTTGAACATTATCAGTTGAATTTACATACAGTAACTTATAAAAAACCTTTAAGAAATACAAAAATTCAGTTAAACACAAATATGCATAATCATCTATCTCTGTTTCCTGTAACACGTATCAAAAACCGGTACTTAACAATAATCCTGAGTTGAGGATTATTAAAAAGAAAGAAATTATGACAACATCAGCCAACCTTAACAGAAAAAAAATTAATATTACTTTAGAAATGTAGAGGGTTTATTTGCTTCGGATATTCCTATGAAGTTATACAAGGGTTATCTCAGCGAGCCATTCATTATTTCGAGCTAACAAACTAGATAATCAGCTAATCAACAACTCACGTTCCTATTCCAGCATGTTAACCAATATATGACTCCAGGTAAAAGATCTCTCACTACAGAGTGGAACGTGGTTTTGTGATAAGAAGTCAGGAACCTTACACCATCTTTTTCACAATGTGGTATGCTAAGCACTGCGCCTGGACGAATTACACATATTTCACTACCTTTGATAACCAGAGATCCAAACTAAAAGAAACGAGATGAGTGTTTATCTGTTGTTCTAGATGTGAGGAGATGCACAGTTGTGATATATATTTCTTTATCCAATTTTGTTACAGTAGTGAATCACTTCCTATTATCTCCCTCTACATGTTATTCGTGTAGTATCATACATATAATATACGAATAATAAATAAGATACTTAAGGTTAAGTTAAAAACATGTAAAATGTTCATATAGCATTGGACATATTACAGCACAGACTATATTTCCTGTTAAATATATATGCATATATGTTACAAGAAACATGTTTTTATTGCATCTGCAGGTCTAAAAACATGATAATCAAAAGTGTAAAGTTAAATCATAAAATAATTATTCTTTTCATACATACAAGTAATGATTGTTATTCATTTTTTAAATATTTTTTCTTTCTTGTTAAGTAAGCTACATAATGAGTTAGTTTTAAACCACTTACCTGCCCCCAGAAGCATAGCGGCATGTCTACGGACTCACACCACTATAAACCAGGTTTTCATATCCGTAACGAAGAGTTGTTGTGTACCTTTGTGTTTAAGTCTAAACAAACTTAACTTCTGAGGAGCTTTTAAACATTTAATGAACTCATGCTGATAGAATAATTGGGACAACGTTTTCTCGTATTATGTTTTTTATGTTTATTAACAAACTGTAACATAAGACATTGAAAACAAAATTCCCACTTTTATTTAACCTTCACATGTTTCTGTCAATACTGAGATATTTGTGCTTACCTATAGTTTTGCTTATTTTTTCAATAGAAAGTCATGAAAGCCATCTCATCCATTATAAAGTAATTCATGAATTATCGACAAGTTATACATGAGCTAATCATATTCCAGAAATAGCATTCACTGGCTGGTTGTAGAAAACTGGTTTGATAAGACAAGTAACTCCAATAATGATAAATATCCTTACGCAATAAGAAAATTCTATGTTCAAATTATATTTTATGCTAAAAACATTGTGTATCTTTATATTTCTACTTGGTCTAATTTGTTTTGGAATAGCCTTCCATTTTATACGATGTTGTGTTCAGATTTCATACTTGCTTACTATCGAATCACTCATCCCTATATATTTTACATATAAATATTTTAAGTACAATTAATGAATAAATCATCATCCACATTGCTAATATGAATCATTATTTTAGTGATTTGGTCTTTCAAATAATCAAAAATATTCGTAAGTTATAAAAGAAAAGAAATAACCCAAGTTTCTATTTCTAGACCATTTACATTTTAGCTAAATTAGGTACGGCTAGCACAGATAACCCTCGATTAGTTTTGTGCGAAATTCACAAAAAAAAACTTTAATTTTACAGATGAGATCGACTAAATGTCAGTGTTTGTTCAGTGGGAGGATATGTTTACAGACGAGATATTTTGTCCACTCTTAAGGATGAAAAAGTAATGGATTTTTTCGATGGTTTTTCGGCGTAAAAGGAAAATTGACTTTTGACCAGGCAGCTTTTTCTTAAGTGTCCAAAATTTCCTAAGTATTTCAGGAATTACAGTTTTCAGAAATAAGACCCATTTTTACAAAATCTGTGCTTTGGACTGGATAAATTGGAACCAAAAGTAAACATCTTCACTGAGGTAACAAAACATATTAAATTAGAGTTTGTAAGGTTCTTAGAATATTGACTTTAAGTAACAGTAGAAGTGATATGTGTTTGATAAATTGATAATTATAACTTCTACCTGTAACAAAGAGATAATTAAGGCATCTATAGATGTTAAACATCATTTAGTTACGTGTGAATATAAGTTAATATCAAACAAATGTAGCATATTATATCGGTGAAATAAAATACCGGAAACAACGCATAGCAAATAAAAAAATGGCTGTACATTTAAAAGTATTTCCTTACATATAAAGGGACTTTATTGGAGAACGGTACCCAATACTTTGTTCCAAAATTAATTACAAACTTACACAAACTAGCTTGGAGAAAAGGCAACTTCTAAGAAGAATTCTTGGGCTACTTTTGTTTGATGAAACCGGCTATTTGCTGAAATACGCAGCGTATTTCTGCAACAAATCACAAGAAATGAACCAGCTGATGTAGAGTTCAGAAATATGGATCGTATTTAACATACAAATTTGCTTTAAAATGCTAAAACTAAGTTAAAATATTTTTGTTTTTAGATAAATATCGTTCCGAGAAAAATTTATGTATTTATTTTCTCTTTTTGCAAACTTATGAAATTCGTTGCTACCATGATATTGAAAAGCTGCACAGTTCAAATAGTATTAATTCTATGAATTAATATTTTATAACTGTTTGGTTGTTTAGCTTTCTTTCCCATTATAGAACAGATAAAATCAGACCACTACCAGAAGTAGAGTTTATACCTTATTGATATGTAGAATATAGTGACCAGACAATTTGGTGATAAATAAATAGATAATATCAGACGAGCAGATACTAACAGACAAAAGCAGAAGCAAAAGTAAAGTTAAGAAAGGAGTTCGATCAAAGTAAATTTAATTGTCTTAAAAGGGGAGAACCTAACCGTTAATATAGGCCTAACGATTAATATCTTAGAAGAAAACTAACAGTATAATAAAAACAAAAAATAATATGAGTAGTCCATTTCTTCAAAGAGAGTTTCAAACTAATTTAACTAGGTCAAGTTAGACTTTAGAAATAGATAGATGTTTCACAAAAATATAAAATAGAAATGGGAGCAGGCAGGTTTAAAACTATAGGATACAACTGTAGTAGCTCGACGGTAAAATAAGTTAATTATATTTGAATTGTTTGTCAGCAGTAAAAGAGTAGTTAGTTCGGCTAGTCAACTGAAATTCTAAAGTAATAGAATAATCTTAAGTGACTTTTCACAATAGGAATAGAACTGTATATATAGTGTGTTTGATTTACCTACTATCCCTTTCCAGTGAATAATTTACTGTACATACATTTAAATTATTCCAAATATATATTATTTTGAAAACAATTAAAGCGCATACTGTTAATTTATTCTTGAATTTAACGGCATGAAGTCACGACATCTACTGTGGAGCCTAACACCCACACTGTATATATTATAAAGAAGTGTAAGTAAAAACCTGGTTATTCTGACAACTGTAAAAATTAATTTAATTTGAAATTTAATAAGTTACTATACCATCATCTCTGATGACACAACGCGCACTTCCGCCCATACGTATATGTATGCACAAATATCTCAGTATTCATCAACTGGCAAACGTATTGCATAAACGGTAGACTTATATTTTAGGTACTATATTATATGATTCATTACACATAAGCTGAACAGCTACACAGAAATGCGGGAGGAGTTGATGAAAGTAATGGATTTTGTAAAATTGAGGTTGACACAGTTTATCTATTTTACATTTTAGAAATAATTTGCGAGTGGTAAAGAAAATAAAAAATAAATAAAAGTAGAAATTGCGGAAAAAGAAACACTTATATTTTTATTATACATTTAGGGTTTTCATATGTGTGTCTGATACTAGTTTACTGCAGATGAACCAGGAGTATAAGTTTAACTTTTCGCATCTATATATTCTTTCATATAAACAAAGATAGCACTTCTGACTAATTTTTAACAAGTGCCACACGAACCAGCCCGGCATTTAGATACGCATCAAAAAAATTCCACAAAGGTATGAGATGCTTTAATTAGATATTAACACTATCTACTTTCTCCTTGTCACAATAAGAGATGACATTTCTGTAATAATGAGTAAATATAATAAAATGAATATAATGGTCAGTGTAGTACTACCATAGTGTAATTTATGTATATTTCATGACGTGATGTTTTCAATAATATTTAGTTTATTCAGAAGTTTTACCAAACATTAAGTATCGAGATATCTAGATCTAACAAAAAGTCACTGGTTTCACTTCTCTGTGACCATTCTATACTCAGTATTAAAAGATAGTTTGCTTGTTTGTGTGGAACTTGCTAAGAAACGTACTATTTTCTAGATTTTGCGACAGTTCAATTAATCTATATACATTTCCTTAATCTATATTAGCGAAAGTACCCAGCTTTGCTTCGGTTACATGTTTAACATATGGCAAATGATTAAGTTAGTCTATGTATTTTGAATCTATTTCAGCACAGAAGAACAATCAAAACATTTTTCAACATTTTTATTTTTTAGAGACACAAAACACACTTCATTTCCTTGTGTTTTTTGCTATCTTCTCTCATAAAAAAGATGCGAATTGATATAATACCCTTCTGCATTCACTCAGGGTTGACTTGGAATTTTGTAATATGAGGGAACACTTCTTTTGTACGCGATCTTTCACCATCTTGACTCATTAAAAAGATGTGCACGCGCTTACCCGTACACACGTATATGAGTAATAATACCCAGTTGGAAACACTGAAGGTGCACAATATGAGTCGATCGATCGTTTTGTTTTTTTTGTGTAGCATGTCACACAGTTTATAGTTTATATCATATGTTAGGAACTCTAGACAAGTGACTCACGTTTATAATGCCCACAACTGTCTATAGTTTAGTTTATCTTATGTTATACAATAATGAAGGGCAGAATACCATCAGTATATAAAGGAATTGCTTTTGTTTCGGTGAAGACAATAAAAGAATAAAAGATTTAGTATTTTTCTCTTTAAGTTATTGATTGGTTTGATTTTTGAATTTCGTGCAAAGCTACAGGAGAGGTATATGCGCTAGCCGTCCCTAATTTAGCAGTGTAAGACTAGATTGTAGGTAGCTAGTCATCACCACCCACCGCCAACTCTTGGGCTACTTTTTTACTAACGAATTGTAAGATTGATCGTCACACTATACTTTTTCCACGACTGAATGGGCGAGCATGTTTATTGTGAGGAGGATTCGAACCAACGACCCTCAGATTACAAATCGAGTGCTTTAACCACCTGGCTATGCCGCGCCCGATTATTGAAGGTCAGTGACATAAAGTATTTGTTTAAACTGCTTAGTATAATACAACTGAGAATCTCGAAATATCTGGGATTTCTTTGAAAAACAACAACAACAAATACCAGCAGAAAGGAAAGGTAGTGTGAGCGGCTGCTATAGCAACAGAAGTTGTTCCAGCTTGTTCTGTTCGTAGTCCTTCATAAAGTAAATCTAGTGCAAGTATCTCAATCAAGGAACAAAAAGCAATTAACAAAGATGGCTCTCCACTTACTGGATGCTGTCGCTCTGAGACTATAACGATTAATCTACTGTTGAACAGTCACAGAAAAAGCAGTGTCTTTCAACCAGCGAGTACAAACTATCTTAATTCGCCGAATATTGTTGAATTTCGTAAATAATATTCGATAATGTTATGCTGTTTAACTTTAACTTTTAAGTTTGTTGGAATTTTAAGGAAAGGTTTTATGCCAGAAAATCTACTACAACTAGTACTGCTAACATAATTTGTAACAAGCCAAATGTTGTTTTTAAACTCCTCTGATTATCACAGATATCGTAATTGGTAAACAAAAAATGATAACCATCTTTGTTAGTTTACTTCTGTTCCATAATTGAGATAGTTGGATTAGGTTTTCTCTATAAAGGGCCACAAATTGAGCAAGCAGAATTATTCTGTGTGGTTATAGCAGCCTCTCACATTAGTTTTTGTTTTTTGCTGTCTACTATTTTTCTTTGGAGAAAATTAATACAAAATATAATAATTGTTACAATATATATGCTCCAAATGTTTGTTATTATATGTAGCAGTTAAAGCAAATACTTAACTGTCATATTACTAGTCTATCGCCCTAAACACACTAGTTATAACGAGTCGATGTAGTATAGTTCAAGCTACAAATATTACCCTTAACATCTAAAGTCTCTTCTGGATTACATAATTTAATAAACTCATTGTGACAGAGATTTATTGGTCTCTGACGTTAAAATTTTTTTAAAGTCAGTTTTAGTCAAACAAAAGTTCTTTATCTCTTCATATAACTTGAAATGAATTATTTTGAGTTATAATTTTTGTTACATTTTTGTTTGTGAGGAAAATTATTTACATATGAGATGAAATATATTTACAACTATAAATATCGAATTCGACATTTCTTTCACCATACGATGGTTTCTCGTGGGTAATAAAATTAATTGTTTATATTTTGAAATTCGTGTATTTTCACGTAATTCTCTTTCGTATCTGATTAGAAATAAAATGATACAACACAGAGAATCACTACAACCGGAAATATCATATCTGAAATATCTTACAATATGTGATAGTTATTTGTGGATGTACAAGGATAATGACATTTATGGTTATATTAACACTATTTCTTATATCTCACACACAACAAAGAAGATTTATATACTTAAAAATGTATAGATATATTTAATTTATGTATTCTTTTCAAAATGGATTTTAAGTCTCACTCTGTGTTCAACATGCCACTTATATATTATTTATTGCGTTCAATAAAATTAGCTTTCAAGCTATTTAATGGTAACTGCAGTAATTGGGCACTGGTACTAATATCTTTAAGTTAATTATATTTACAACTTGGATAAAAAGTAATGCACATTGTATTTTTAATTCATGAAACAATATATTTTGATATATGTGTGAATTAAATACATATAGAATCAATGGTTTTGTTTCTGCAGCAATGTTTTGACCCATTTTAATGTATATAAAGGGTAACAAAAACTATGGTGTAGAGATATTGTTTTAGTTGTAATCAATATTTTCTAATACAACATGAATATCGTTTAAAGTCATGTTGATTTCTTGTATGACTGTTAAATTTTTTTATGTGTTACGATTTTGGTTTTTAATGACATAAATCCTATTACAATGGCTACGCGAGAACCTAAATATTGTCCTCATATTGTTTTCCAATAGTTTTTAAGGTTATGTTTCATTTCCAGTGCTGTTGGAAATTGTGGCACTTGTGTATATCATTTGTCATCTGTACGTAACAAAGATTTTAACTCTATGCTACTTTGAGTAATGATGATTTTATATTAAATTGTAATGTATTGTGTTTGCCTATTATCTTTACCTAAATTTTATTTTTTATCAGACCTGATATTTGCATTGAGAGTCGAGTATAATATTCTGTAATATTTTATACATCATTTAGTTTTTGTTTTCTTTTCTAACAACCAGATTCTGAAGTTATATATGGCCGTCTATTCAGCATTATTTGTTTCATTTAATGTTTCCTGTTTTTTCAGAAAAATTGATGACTGACATATGGTGTATCTTCTTACAGTTCTCTGATAGCCTGGTGGCCTTTTGTGTTATAAACTTTTTGTGTTATTTTCTACCCAAATGCTAGTGTTAATAATATATTGTTGTTTCATGAAAATTAACCATTTCTCTCTTGATTTATTGTTAAAAGATTAATTACATTTCCTTTCTTCAGTTATATTTTCCATCTCCTAATTTAGAAATATTTTACTAAGTATTTATGCATATGTTCCAATCAGAAGTACTTTTTCTGTATGTTATACAGGATACTACATTGGATTATGTCATCTTTTACAGAAAAGATGACAATATCAAACAACTTATTCAGTTTTTATTTTTTAATTTTTTACTAAGTGGTTTCGATGAATAAATTTCAAATACAGATATTCAACTTTAACAATAAAATTATGAATTCATCAATTTATAGTAGTTTCAACACAAGATGCCGCCGTACTTTCTCTCCATCTGACCAATTGTTGAGTGACATTTTTCATCAGCTCAAATAACTTCTCTTCAATACCTTACATTCATCCCAATCGAACCAAGATTCGTCTTTTTCATGACATTATGTGCTTTTATTTTTTATTACAAAAACAGTATGTAGAAAAAACCTCTGAATTTTTTCTACTGCACTTAACAAACATTATGAATCTATCAGTATTAACTGGCTACTACCCAAACACGTGGAAACAAGAAATAATTTCTGTAATATCTATAAAACAATCCAACAGATTAAATCTAAACAATTTTAGCACCATTAGTTTGTTATGTTTATGGAAAAAATAACATTGATCAGACTCATTATATTACACGGTATTAACTGAATCAATATACAAATCAACCCGACAATGAAGGTATAAAACTATACTATATTTGAATAGATTGGCGATAGCAATAAAGTAGTCGGTTTAGCTTGTAACATGAAATTCTAAAATAATTGAGTTGGCCTAAGTGGAATTTTGACAGTATAAAAAGTACAATGGCCAGGTGGGTTAAGGTGTTCGATTCGTAATCTGAGAGCCACGGGTTCGAATCCTGGTCGCACCAAACACTTTCGCCCTTTCAGCCACGGGGGCGTTATTATGTAACGGTCAGTCATACTGTTCGTTGGTAAAATAGTAGCCCAAGAGTTGGCTGTGGGTGGTGATAACTAGCTGCCTTCCTTCTAATCTCACACTGCTAAATTAGGGAAGTCTAGCGCAGATAGCCCATGTGTAGCTTTGCGCGAAATTAAAAAAACAACAACAAACGAAGCAATAAAGAGTACTGTATCTAAAATAATCAATACACACACACGTGTACATATATGTATATGTATATAATTACTTACACATTAAGATAAGCGAACTATTTCGTAAACAACTCTTTGTTCTCAGGAATGCTTAAAATAAAACGTTCAATTGTTTGTCTGAGGATACATAATAAAGTATTATAGTAGTTTATCGAAGAAGCATAAATAAGATTTAAATTAACTTTGTCACAATTTAAGGTAGTATACAATAACTTGATTAAGTGTATTAAAATGGGAATTGATTGATATTTAGATTTAGATTTAAGAATTTATGGCGCTAGTCTCTTATACATAAGCCGTTTCACTTGTATTTTCTTAGTTATATATCTGTTTATCTTATTATTATATTATCCTTGTTATATTTTGAAAGCTCGATGTCTAAAAAAGATATAATTTTATGATTATAAATGAGTAGTTTCTACATACCACGTGGAACGTGATCTTCAGAAGATAATATATTCCTGAGAAAAATGAGAAAAAAATGGTTTTGTACGTCATAAAAAATGCGAAGAACAGATATGTTTATTAGTGTTATAAATATTTATGGAACTTATAATTTATCGTAACTTCTTAACAGCTATATCTATAGTTTAAAGCACAATGTATAAGTTACTCTTTACAGGATCAGTGCTAATATGGAATGCTTGAAATACTCCAATTCCTCATTCGATTTTTGAACCGAGCATTATGCATGTATATCTCAACAAGTTTATCCTTCCGTCTCCTTTATATGAGTTTATAGTAACAATAGTTTCATACACCGACATAGTGTTTCAGAAAGTAATAGTTGAAACATATTTTATGGGTGTAAACGTTGTTTACAGTTAGAACATCAGGAAAACGTTCCCGTTTTGAAATTTCAAGGACTTTTTTCTTGAATCTCAGATAAAAATTTCTTTGTTAACTGAGATTTTAAACTCTATCTGAACTGTTATTCGTTCCAGTTGGACGCTTATAAGTATTATCAACTGTCGACGAAAAAAATAATCATTTAAAAAGGGCGACATCTAGTGACAAGTATCAGATAAGGCAATGTGGTCTAAGGTATACAAATTTCTTGTATATTGTCAGAGTCTCTATTAGATAAACTAAATATGGTAAATTAAATACTCTTTGTAACAGTAGAAGGTTCATTCTATATCCTCTCAAATTTCTTGAATAATTTACATCGTAGATGTCATTCTTTTTTCATTAAGTAAAAACAGTGATATATAAGAAGTATTATTATTATAAATATACACATCATGGCCAAAGTATGTAAGAACATATTATATTATTTGTTGTATTTGTCTACGATGTATTTCTCTTAAGACTTTTTGAGTGAATGAATAATATATACTTTGTTGTAACTATTTGTTTACACAAAGGTATTAAATTAGGAGATTTTTCATGAAGATTATTGGGTTTTGTTTAAAATATTAATTTTTAAATTATTTTAAGATTACGTTTTTAAACAAAGTGTCTACACCTTTATGATATGCAAGCTATGATTATAGTCCTACTGTTTTACCATTTTGAAAGAATTACAACGTTTTTCGTATTTTTTCCAACAATATTATTGTTTGTGTACTTATGTATCGTTTTTCTTAATCCTTAATAAATAAACATATCTACAGTGATTTGTTCATGCTGTTTTTACTTTATATCGTAAACTTTAACTAATATAAGCTGACTATCTAGTATATCACAGGGTATTAAGTACGAGATATTAATAAGAAAAAATATTTTGAATCAGCAACTACAGTCGATACAACGTTACGGTTAAACTACGACTACAGAACTATTTTCTCACACTATTGGTTGTAGCTTCAGTACTGTGGTTGCTTTTGGAACTTTATGTACCATACCTTCTAACTTAAATATTTGTACGATGATATTATAAAGCATTGTTCAGATGATTCAAAATTTCTAAGGTTGGCAGTCACATATACATTTTATTATTTGCACTGGAAACAATGCAACATGGATAAATCCAGAACAATAATAACATGCAGAAAGAAATACGTAAGAAGTTGTACCATGTTCATCATTAGTATTGTGTGGTATCTTGTAACAGATGATCCACAAACGCAAAAGTTAGCTATAAAAGACCTCCGCGTGTCCCATATAAGATTATGAAAAAAATCTGGAAGGATATTCGTCTTAGAACGAAGGTAATAGCGTACAGGTTTACCAAGATAATGTTTCCAGACAAGCCTTTTATTTAACCTTAATATAACTCCAAGAGCTTCAGGATAAAAGGGTATTAATACTATTATGCTACATTGGGAAACTGGTCAAGTCTCAATAAAGTCTATGATTTGAACAATTAAACCATCATCCTTCTCCACTAAATTAATCACGATAAGGATACATGGAGCGATAATGTGTTTTAAACAAAGTTTACATGAGAAAGCATTCTTTGTTGTTGACTAATTTATATTTATTGTTCCAAATTCGATATTTCAAATAAGGTTTCTAAATTCAGTTGTTATATTTTGCACCATTTTGTGCCAAACAAAAACTATTTACTTTTGAAACAATCATCATTCAGTTACTGTTCCTATCCTTCTTCATCAGTAAATTTTCAAATGCAACAAACTGTCAGCTAGTGAAGGTACGTTTTCTCGGAGTTATTTCGTTTCTCTGCACATCAATGTTACTATTGGATCTACAGATTACCCACCGCCATGAAGAACAGTAAGTCCCATATCAGCCGCTGATTTTGTTCTGCTTATTACTTGTCTTTCTATCCTCGCTTTTAGCTAATTCAGTCTTCACTGTTTATCTATCTATTTTTTCATTATGTTTTATCATGTCTCTTCACAATTAAGCTTCCAGTTTCCTTTAAAGTAAGAGCGGGGTTAAGAGAAAGTAATTTTCTGAACACCCCAAGTTATATTTGTTTCCAAACTTTTGTTTGAGAATAAATAATTTTAAACAGAAATATCTGTCACGGATTTTCATCATCCTTTTCCAATAAACTAATCATGAAAAGTGTATACGGAGTGATAACGTCCTTTATAATCGAAGTTTTATTCGGAAGTATTTCCTTTGTTCACTAATTTATAACTTGGGTCAAAAATCGATATTTATAATAACGTGTTTAAATACAGTTGCTACATCTTTCTTCATTTTTTATTAATTGAAAAGAGTAATTTATTTAACCCATTATTTAATATTTAAATATAACGTAATGCACAAGAGCACGAGAGAATGTCATCTGACTGAAGTCTTAAGACATACCATACTGTATGTAGTAAATCCATAGTTGGGAGCTAAAATAGAAATACAGGCGGTACACAACTGAGAAGTATATCATTTATAATGATAAATGCAAGCTATGTTTTGTATTTTATTAACATTTCATAAAAATTGAGTTCACTATAAAGGTGCGTAAACCATTTTTACAGGTTCCGTATCTTGACTTAGTTCTATTTTAGTTTTTATTTGGTGATTTAATGATTTAACCCAATGATATGATTGGTTGTTACAGATCTACGTCTTCCTCTTCTAAAGATGCAAAGTGACTTTAGCGAAATTTATCGAGAAAAAATAGAAAGAATTATATCACCTAATTACATAACATACACTATTTTTAAATAAACTTAATACTCTCCACCTCATAATACTTAATACAAGAGACAAATTCTACTATTTATTGATAAGAATAGCCCAAGAATACTTTTACTTTTATATAAACCAGGAACTTATTTCCTTATTTATTGTTAAACCAATACATAATATTTTCATATTCTAGTTTAATGTGATATTTCTGTAAATAATAACAAAATTATTTCTCTAAATAACCAGAACACTATATTTTATTTTCAAACGACATGTCGCTTTTTATATTAATGTCTACATTTATCAAGATAAAAAAAATTCTGTAAACAGTAGAGTCTTTATCATATATCTTATAAACACATAATGTTATGAATTACTTCTGTGTAATCTACAGATTTTAAAGACAGCTCGAAAACAAAGTGTTTGATATAATAATTTGAGTGTTAATTAAACATACGGCGTAACGGAAAAAATTATGTAATTTTCAATGATAAGTTATTTGTGTTAGTACTATGTTTTCTTCGAGTCCTTTATATACATATATATATTCACCTTAGTGTTGAATGACAACAAACACTCGGCATTAAAGTAATCTATCGTTAACACAAACATAAATCCTTGCTGAATTACAGCAAAATAATTAATCAAAACCTGTGAGCATATACACGAACATTCATACATATGTAGTGTAAGGACCACTAGGGACATATTGGTCCATCTACTTTTGTATTAAATATATTATTATAAAATGCCTAAATTTCTGTATAACCATTCACTAATATCAGAACTTCACATGCTTGAATTATGATGTTGAATAATTAGATTACCAAGATCCCATTTTCCCACACCACAGTTAAGGTTTTTTTCATGAAATGTATATTTATAATTCAAATTACGACATATTATATGCATTGTCTTGTATTTAATACAATCATAAACAGTAATCCATTTATTCACTTCAGTTTTCAGATAATCCAAATAATTTGGAAAAGCTACAGTATCTTCCCAACAGTCAGCAAGACTCCAAACATTAATATCTTCAGCAAAATTTAAACAATAAACACTCAGTTGTACAATATAACAGCAGTATGAATGAGTTAATGTTTTATCCTTCGGTTGTAGGGTTGTGTGTATTGTAATATGCAAATTATACAGAAAGGAGTGAATAACTTATTCTCAGACAATATAAATTCATCTGTTTAGTACACGTTGTCTGTGTATAGCAATAGGATGTATCTTACTGAAAAGTCAATGATGTCACTACTAGGTTTCTGTCATATGCTCTACAAATTACCCCAAGTGTATTTACTTTTGTATGAGACCACATACATCAGTTTAGTCACTTTGTCATAATATGTGATATGATTCCCGAAGAAAAGATTCAGAATTATTGATAGAAAATTAAAATAGTGCAACAGTAAAAATTACAATTATTATCACTATAAAAGGTATTGGAAAAGTACCACAGGCGACAACTTTTTCACTGAATCTTGAGATCCTAGACACCATGTAGTAATGAACATCAGACAAATGTGAAGCTTCGGAGAAATACCTGACACATTGAATGAAGTGTTTATGATTCTATTGGAGAGAAAATGACATATTAGACTTACGATACAAAGGTCTATTGTTGTCGCTCTGTACAAACTATTGATCGGACATTGCGTAACTCTATACGAAGTGATAAACACTAATTATTTCAATACTCACTACATCTATTAGTTTCATGTCTATATTTTTATTTCGTTTACTAGAATCGTAGGAAGAAAACAGTAAATGTTCTACTGAATTTTATATTGAATATTACATCTTTTGTCCTTGTAGTAACAGTGATATACATACTGGTTTTCTATGTTTCAGATTAGCCTTTCTCTGCTTACAATACATGACAGTCTGATAAAGATTAAAATAAAAAGTGATATTTCGTGATGTACGATACCTAACATTTTCATAACGAATATAAAACTCAAAGTAATGCAATAACATTAAAACTGTAAATATCACATACTATAGACGAATGGTGACTACATAGTCATCCAAAAGTAGATTTTTCTGGAAAGTATTTCGTACTGATAACTATTGTATTCAATATTAACCGTCCATGACGATTGACGATCTTTGTGAGAGTCAAAAGTTACTTCCAAATTGTTTACCGACAAATTTTCTTGAGTAGAAGTTTATGGTATATTTTGTTCGTGTAGTATTACTGAGTTCAAAACTTTGTGAACCTGACGATGACCGAAGAAGGTCGAAACGTTGTTCGCTCTTCTATGTAAAATATTTTTTAAACCCAAACGAGCCGTTTTTGCATATATATGAGTCCAAAACTGTAATATATCTGAAAAAAAAACCCAACTAGATCAAGTAACATGTTATTTTCCCAGTACACCATAACAATATATTTTATAAAGAAACCGTAAGGTAACATGGTTTTGTTAGTAATTTATAATAAATCATGATGTTTTACTGTAAACAAAGTTTTGAAGAATTATTTGACCGTGAGTTACAAGGTGAAATATTGTTTCTTTTAAACCTATAAAGTTATATATTGTTTCTATGTAAGTCACTACATAAATTTATTGTTTCACTCTAAGAGGAAATGTAACATTTTAAGCTTTCATAAACTAAAGAGGAACATGTTACTTTTATACATATTTTAACGGAACATTATTTCACTGCATACCAACATATTTTACTTGTTTATTCAACATAAAATGATATTTTTCTGTAATCTATAACTCCGGTTGATGTATCTGTTACATCTACAATGTTAAATATTGTTTGATTTTTCTGTAAATCATAAGTTAGTTTATTGCATACCACAGAGTAGCATCTTAGTATGAATATGAATACTACCTCTGACTCTTTTTTTTTATCAACTGGAAGATACTGCTGTCTTCTACATTTAAGAAATATATCATTTCCCTAAAAGGAAACTGAAGCCCGTTTGTTATAACACCTAAACATTTCTACGACACGGAACCAATATAATCAGTAATCTTATAACCCGATAATGATTGGAGGATCGATATGATTACCGTTTTATTACACCCATGGATACCTTTGAAAGAAGCTAAAAATAATCCATCTTATATATTTAGGGGCTTAGAATGAAAAGTCCGAAAATGATTTATGTCACGTTTCAGATAGATGATTCCTTGAAACACCTGGAATCTTAAACAGACAGTTGAACACCTTGTACTGATTAAGGCTCAGTTGATCACACACAACTAAGATAAGTGAGAAAGATATGATTTAGTTGTAAAGACGGAGTTATCCAAGGACAGAATTGTGACCCCAAAAATATTTGTAACGTAAATAAGTTATCTCCACTATCTGCATGGTAAAGCAACCTCTGTGATGGTCTTACCATATTATGTATGATTTATGAAGAGTACTAAAAGAACTTACTTACCCTCCGTGTTTGTCCATAGTTATAAATCAGGAATGCTGTGCCTAGATATAGTAAACTTTAGATCATCTCTTGAATATATTATAAATCCAGAAATCTGAAGTTCATAAAATATCTTTATTATTTCTATCTCTTCTATGGGAAGAATTATGTTTAATGTGATCATTACCAAACATTTAATGGTATATCTGGAATGTGTGTAATCCTAGATTAATACTGTTGTCAATTAACAATAAAATTAGTGGCAAGATTAATTCAAGCTAGAAATTTCTAAAACCGTAGTCCTAACTGTCATATTATTTAATCCAAAATACACTACATTCTTAAGGTGCTATGTTAACTTACCTCATGGCTCGACATGGTCAAGCGCGTTAAGGCGTGCGACTCGTAATCTGAGGGGCGCGGGTTCGCATCCGCGTCGCGCCAAACATGCTTGCCCTCCCAGCCGTGGAGGCGTTATAATGTGACGGTCAATCCCACTATTCGTTGGTAAAAGAGTAGCCCAAGAGTTGGCGGTGGGTGGTGATAACTAGCTGCCTTTACTCTAGTCTTACACTGCTAAATTAAGGACGACTAGCACAGATAACCCTCGAGTAGCTTTGTGCGAAATTCCAAATCAAACAAACAAAACTTACCTCATATGTTTTTTGTAAACGTATTTTTCATAAAATTTTAATGAAAAGAAAACCAAAACTTACTTTTATTCAAAATATAAATGATGTATTCACAATATTTTTATATTGTCTGTATTTACACTAAAACTCTTAAATGTGTATTGTTATATTTTTAACACCAGTACATGTATACATTTCATACCCGCGTGTAGTCCACATGATGTGAACATGCGCTGTACGTTCTACGTAAGAAAAATATAACAAATGGTTTCTTTGTGCTATGATGCGAGGCTACATATTTATTATTTCCTTACGCTTATTCTAAACACAAATACTTTAATTATGAGTCACACGGTATACAATTGACAAAAAATTGTTTTATAAATAAGTCAATATTTTAATACAAAATTTCTTACTATGCATTTTACTTACATTGTATCAAGTGACAGTGGATGGTTACTGTGGTATTTCCAGTTTTTTTTACTTCCTGTGTCTCATGATTTTATATGTTCGCATTTTACACTTTTTTTCATCCTGTCTGATATTGCCTTTTGTTTGAGTAGCAGAACTTATTATTTTTCCCCTTCGTTTCTTAAGAGACAAACTGGAATGAACAAGTAGTTAAGGTGCTCGACTCACATCAAATACGCTCGCGTTTTCAGCCGTCGATGTGTTATATCTGACGGTCAGTCTCATTAATTGTTAGAAAAAAGTAGCTCAAAAGATGGATGGTAATCACCAGCTGCTTTCTCTCTAGTCTTTTACTGTTACATTTGGGACACTAGCACAAATACCTCCAGTGTAGCGTTGCACGAAATACAAATCAAATATTCAAAAGTTTCCTATGGATAGGATTAAACAATGTTTTTCGCAAAACGAAAACTTTTTTCAATCAAATCCTTTAAATTAACTAAATATGATTTAGAAACTGAGTTTTAATGAACGAATCAGAAATATTTTAATAAGTTTTAGCACTAAGATAAGTTGTACATGTAGAAAATCTCAATTGAATTTGCATTTTTTCGTATTATTTAAAATAGTTTCAAAAACACCTAGAAATTCCTAAATACAAAAATGTATTATTTTTTCTGTTATAAAAGTTTACACACTTTGTTATTTGAACATGATGGTGTTAAAACTTGGGATATGTCTGAAATTTAACCGATCTTATCAACACTAATCAGAAACAGCTAATTATGTCGCTATTAGAGTACACGTACAAACGTATAATTCATTGTATTATAGAATAAAATGGTAAATCTCTTACATTTCAGATAATGTTTATTTTTTAAATCTAGTGACTCACAAAAACTATAGTTAAGGTATCGTGAATATTAAATTTATTTATAAAACATATGATTATGCGGAGTTTTAAATATTTGAGTTTAATATATTTAGTACCAGTAAATACATATATGTAGAAAAATGTATTATAATTGACTTGTTTAGCTTCTGTTTCAATAGTTTTTTTCTCCTATATCAACCACTATCTTGTTTCAGTAAAACCATCAGTCAGATTGAGTGTCTTTCACTGAATCAAAAGCTTTATCTGTTTTAGTGAATACAAAAGGTCAAAAGCTTTTCTAAACTTGCCATCATGATTGGTATATTTTCTAAAACTAAAGTTCTTTGAGCTTATTAGTGATGCTGATTATCAAAATATGTGACTCAAGTCAAAAATTCATGTATGTTGAAAGAGGCCAAGTAAATGTATGCAATTAATAAAAAAACCCTTCTGACACAGAGATAACAAGAATAATCGCTATACATCCTTCAAACTCAATTAATTTAAAAACCTAATAAGGGAAATAAACGTCCTTTTTGGCACAAATTGTCTGATATATAGCAACAGTGGTTTTACATGTTACTGTATCATTGTTTATTATTTACTAATTGTATTTTCTGTGTCTGAAAAAGTGTAATATGTGGTAAGTAAACTGAACTTTTGACTGATTGTACACTATTTTAAATTTCACATCGTGCCTTTGAATGAAAGGTAATCCAACACTTACTACACTGTCTGTATGTGTGTAACTACGTGATGACGTTTGTATTTCCTAACATTCAAGGTTTATCGAGCATGATATCATTATTCACATCGTATGTATCTGAGAAATATTTCCTAGTAACCAGTCTCAAGGTATTTCGAAAAAGAAATATTAATCTTGAAATTATACTATATTGAAAATTCATAAACAAAAATTGAATCGTTTGTGTATTATGTTCTGATGTGCCAAAATTAATTACAACTGAAGTTAAAGTATGAGTGACGTATAGAATTATCATAAAAACTAAATAGGTCGTACATTAAATAAGCATCATTTCCAGTAACGCACCTTGCATCTTACTCCAGTATTTTTTGATAGTATGAATAATTACACCTTCAAATGACATGAACCTGGAGAGTTTCTATATTAAATTTCGAAGTGTCAAGAAGTGTGAAAATCAATTGTTGAGACGATTCTACGTTAAAA
The DNA here is from genome assembly GCF_004210375.1 of Tachypleus tridentatus. Lineage (NCBI taxonomy): Eukaryota > Metazoa > Arthropoda > Merostomata > Xiphosura > Limulidae > Tachypleus > Tachypleus tridentatus. The sequence continues at coordinate 14,383,679 of NC_134825.1, read as the reverse complement.
TTTTACATTTTAAATTTGTACATATTATCTGAAATATAGAGATATATATTCCTTTGTGCAATATGAGTTGGACCCATTCAAAAAGGTCAACAGAAACACACACACTTATATATTGTAATTATCATATACTTTTAAGATAAACTGCTAAAACTGTACACATGAAAATGTAATCAGAAGTTAAGAGGTGAAGTGGCGAGTATTTAATACTTTGTACCTGAATAGTTAATATTAAACCATATCTGTTTTTAAATTAAAACTGTTAAGAAGAAAAGGACAACTAAATATCAGCCCTTTAACTGAGTGCAGCCAGTCGTAACCCAATGATATGATTAGTGGTTACACATATAAATCTTCCTCGTATGAAGGTGCAAAGTGAGCTCAACATAATCTTGCTATTCGAATCTATTACTTTTTAACAATATCTCAACATGCTATGGCTATACTCCTAACATCACAATCGAAAAAGATTGAGAGAGAAAATGTTTCATTTAATTACAATATCATTTAAGTGTTTCACCTCATAAACCATTCTTAATATTTCTCTTTGCCACCTGTTACTTGATACACCAGGCACTTTTCGTTGTGTCTGAGGTCAGGAGTAGAAGGTTTGTGATGGATTTACTATTAAATAGCTATTTTACTGTTTGATGTTTGTTTCATTTAAGTTGTATTTAGAAATGTATATAACTTATGCTATAACATTTGTATTGTGAAGTTCCTGCCTATCCGCTGAAGCTAAAAAAGATTCTCGAGTGTTAAATTCTACAATTGTCAGTATTGTTGTGCAGGATGAAGTTTCCAAAACTACCGTCACTCATATAAATGTAACGAACGCTACGCGCCAAGAGACAATATATGTTATTGGTTTGCTGCAATTGCTATTGCATAAACCTTAGAAACTATAATTCTGATAAACGCTTACTAGTTGGCAACGTAAGATATTTGACCAGGAATATGTATAAATTTCGAACATTATAGACCCTTTAACTTTGACATATTCAAATCATACGTGAACATTTTTGCAAAACATTATGTAATTTAATTGTTGAGAAACTCCACAAAGAACGCAGAGCTAGTTAGATACCCTTTAAGTGAATTTTACCCGTATCGACACGAAATTAATTCGCTCATTGTGAAAGAACCCTAAGACATCAAGGAAATTTCAGACTAGAGAAACGACTAATATTGTTTGTAAGTTTGTGAAACTTTTCTTCATAGATTATTGTTTGTTATAAACCGTTCTTGTAAATTGTGTTATGGTTTGTATATTAAAGTATATTTGTTTCAGAAAAGAAAACTATTTTATCAATCATGTTATCAAACATCATAAAATGTATATATATCGCCATTTATTTAACATTTAACTTTAAATTGTCATTTAACTGCGTTTTAGGATACTTGACATTGTACTTCTTAAGATAATAAACTGGAGGATTGTTCGGGATAAATTTTAATACGTGGAAACTGTTAACAGTACTGAACTTGGATTATTTAAAAGATTGGTCACAACTTAAAGAATTATTCACCTTTTATTTGATAAATAAAATGTTGTTTCTGTTAATTCTACAAAGTTAAATATAAGTTTTATGTGAACCACACACCGAACGTGACATTTCTCTGTGAATCAGTACATAACATGTTGTTTTATTCTAAACTACAGTGTAATATATTTCTGCTCTGTAAACTATAGTTTAAACTGTTTTTCTGTTTCTCATAAACCTAGAATGTTATATATTGCCTTTTCCTACACCACAGCTCATTTTATTTTAACTACATCTGATTTTAGTTATGTTTTTCGTTTTTGCGTTTTATTTGCTCTGAATGTGTCAATTTTAGAGATTGTGGCTTTACAGATCATGAAATACTTATTCTGACTGTCTCATCTAGACATAATCAGTTTCTGTCCTTTCCATCTCTATTGCAAATTTACAAAGCTGAAAGATACGAAAACTCAACATTCCTATCACACAGAACCAACAAAAGCAACAATCTTTTAACCGACCAATCATTATGTGCTTATGAGGTTCATTACGTCTATGAATACCTTTAGAAGAGACTAAAAATATCCAGCCTTTCATATTTTCGAATTCAGAAATGATTCACATGTGGACATTATTGGTCGTAACGGACAATCCAAACCTCATAAACCAGATTGTCCATTGAAAATGAACGGCCGTGAACTTCAAAAGCACCAAAGTGTGTGATAGGTTAAGTGATTTTGTTTGGTTTTTTTAGCCTTCATAATTCCTACATAAAGCTGCCTATAAGTGATATCTTATGAATAATAAAAGAAAAGGATAACGTCAATTACTCAATTTCTTAAATACTTCAATGAATGCCATCAAGAAAGATCAATTATATTTGTCTCAAAAATAATCCTCTCTGTTTAGAGGAAACCAGTGTAAATGAATTGCTTCTCTCATGTTGATCTCAATACCACATGTTACTGAGGGAGAATATAGTTCGTCGTGGTTCAAGCCACTACAGCTACTTCCTCAGACTTCTTTCCTTCTAGTGAGTAATTAAAAGCTGCTACTCGGAATCTCATAATGATAGAGATTGTCTCTATAACGGAAAGAAATATCTCTCAATCCCTGATTATGTCAAATCATCTCACCAGGAAGCCCTTCCACAAATCTGACAATGACGATGTCGTCATAATCTTCAGAGACCATTATCAGATTTACCATGCAGATGGTGCATTACTAATAAGCAAATTACAAATCTATCTGTGAGTCTTGCATTCAGCTTTTGAACTCAGCTCAGTTTATTATTCTATTCTCCACTGAGTTAAACATTCAGGACAACAAATTATTTCTCCTTAACTTTCCCGTAGTCGTTATTTGTGATCGAGTGAGTTCAGTACTGGGTGTTGAATTGTCTCGCTAGAAGTCTAGCTGTTCCATACTGAACTCCAAAATATAAAAGGTGGGTTATTTTTAGCTTATTTTAAAGGTATTCAAAGGTGTAATTAAACTGTGTCTTAACCGACTCTTCAATCATTTTGTGGTTATGAGATTCTTGCTTTTTTTGGTTCCGTGTGATCGGAAAGTTCAGGTGTTTCGTGTTATTTGGTTTTGTAAATTTGAAAATTGAGATAGAACTGCGTTTCTCTGACCAGCATCGATCTTGCAGCCCACCTCTCTCTCAAAGTGTTGTCGCTTATTCAGATGATACAGCTGTAGAGCAGGTGTTATCCGATATCCCTGGCCTCATACAGATGTATAAACATTTGTAGTAACTGGCCTCGCAGAGATGAAAGCTCATACGTTGTAGCTGTAAGCATATGTTATAGAAAGTACAGAGAGAGACCAGCACTTTTACAGCTACATACCTTTAGACCACTTGAATCGTTCAGTTGGACAGAGAGAACGTGTGTTAAATATTTAAAGGTATTTTCTGAATAGATTTGTATGAAATCAAATTGGTTTTTCATGTTACCAACAAATTAAAGCTCTAACAACAAGATATTATAAATATATTTAGTTTGAAGTATAATGCAGTTATACTAGGATGATTAAATGTACATATATCTTTTATATATTTGAAAGACAGAAACAGATTATGGCGAGAAGAAAGAGACGACTTTCAAATGATTGTAAAAAAAGAGTCACAATAAGTATTTCATAACCTGTTAAAACACAATCTGGAAATCTTGACCCTTTCAGACGAAAGAAAATGCAAAATCGTAATACATAATTATATTCATATGATACTCTGTAGCTGAAATTAAATGAACTGTGGTTCAGAAAAAAAAGTAATATATAACATTTTAGGTTTATGAAAAAAAACGTTGTGTGCGTTTCTTCTACTGACCTTTTTATGGGTCTTACTCGTATAGTACTATCCAATCATGACTAAATAACTAAAGGTGTTTCAACAATTTTTAAGATATCCATCAGTTTTTTCATCCAGGTTGATAACAATATGGTTTTACACATATCTTTTATGTACCAGTTAGAAAATGTGTCGAAGAAAACCATTTGATTTGATTTTGAGAAAGTAAACATCAGACCTTGAAAACGAGATAAAATTTCACAAAAGCATATGTATATCACCAGCATACCTTTTTTGTTATTTCCTCGAAAACTAAGGAGTAGCTTGTAATAAATCAGAATGTTTAGAGAAAATATGATAATCATTGACTATACCAGGATAAGAAAAATTACCTCTATAATTTTCAGATAATAAATAATCACGAAATGTAAGAAGATTATAAGCATATACCAAATGAAATGTTTCATCCACAAAATTTATTTTAATTTATTCTAATTTAGATGGGATACTAACAAGCTATATATGTATAAATCAAGAAATTTGAATATTATTAACGATACACAAGAAGTGGTTCAGGAAACGGAACCCTTAAATACGATTTACACAAGGTTGTGGTGGCCATACTTTTCATAAAATGTTAATTAAAAAAAAAGAACTTACTTTCTGTAACAAATCATCTACATTCAGTCTGTTATGCACCATCATGTATATTGTTTAACGAAGACTCAGAACATAATAAACATCTTATGATTTTAATCCGTTCAATATTTCATTGTAATACGCAGAAATATTAAAGAGTAATTTTCAAGTGTTTACTTAATGTTGTTACGTTTTATTCTATAACACAATAAATTATATTTTGTTCGTTTTACAATAGCGACAGAATTAGCTGTTTCTGATCAGAGTTCTGATCAAATAAGATCGGTTAAAGTTCAGACATATACCAAGTTTTAATACCACCATGTTCAAATAACAAAGTGTGTAAACTTTTATAAAAGAAGAAATAATAATTTTTTTTAAAGAATTTGTAGGTGATTTTGAGACTATTTCAAGAAAGTAAGTCAAAATATTACCAAAAACGCAAAATCAATTTTGAAAGGTAAGATTTTCTATATGTATAACTTATTTTAGTGTTAAAACTTATTAAACTCTTTTATTGGTTCATTAAAATTCAGTTCCTAAATAATATTTACTTAATTTAAAGGATTTGATTGATAAGGAAGTTTTCATTCTGTCAAAATCTATCTTGCATCCCATGCTTGGAAATCTTTCGAATATTTATTTGTATTTCATGAAATGTTATACTGGAGTTATTTGCGCTAGTTTCTCTAATTTAATAGTAAAAGACTCGTGAGAAAGCAGCTGGATGATGACCACCATTTCTGGAGAACTTTTTTTTAACAAATAATGAGAGTGACCACCTTCACGGCTGAAAACTTGACCATATTTGATGTGAGTCGAACGCCTTAACTAACGGTCCATATAAAATGATCAGACACAGGAATTAAAAAAAGACTCTAAGTACCAGAGCAACCATCGACTGTCACTTGATACAATGTAAGTAAAATGGATAGTAAAAAATTTTGTATTAAAATATTGACTTCTTTTGAAAACCATTTTTTTTTCAAATGTATACAGTGTGGGTCAAAAATAAAGTATTTATGTTTAAAGAAAGTTTAATGAAATAAGTAAATATGTAGACTCGTATCACAGCATAAAGAAACCATTTGTTTTGTTTTTCTTACGTGGAACCTACAACGCATGCTCACATTATTGGAGAACACACTTGTATCAGATGTATACATATATTGTAAGAGACCCAGTGTAACTATAGACGATTTTAAGAAGACTGTGAATACATCATTTTATATTTTGAATAAAGGTAAGTTTTGTTTTTCTTTATATTAAACTTTTATGATAATTAAGTTGATAAAAAGATGAGAAAAGTTTAATATAGCGTTTTAACAGTGTAGTACACTTTAGATTAAATAATATGACAGTTGGGACTATTGTTTTGGAAATTAGAAGCTTGTATTAATCCTGCCATTAATATTTATTGTTAGTTAACAACAGCATCAAACTAAGATTACACATATACCATTAAATGATTGGTAATGATCACATTAAACACAGGTTTCCTCATACAAGAATAAGAAATAATGATCATATTTTTCATGAACTTCAGATTTCAGGAATTATAATCTTGAAAAAGTGATCTAAAGTTTACTATATTTTGGCAAACCATTCCTATTTTATAACAATGGACAAACAATAAGAAAAAAACACCATTTATCTACATTCTCTAAATCGAATAGAAAAATCGACTGTAACAGATAAGAACCCCAGAAATGATAAAGAGAAGTGCATTCGGTAATATACTATGGCTCGAACTTGGAGCCATATGATCAGTACCTCCAATATTAACCCAAAAGACCCACAAAGTAACTAACATGACTTAAAAAGAAATTAAAAATTCTTACAGCACCAGCTATGTAATATAAAGAACATTTAAATACTGAAACAAGAAACGTTCCATGATACAATAACAATAATAACTTAAAAATGAGACAATGTTTTACAACATATACATATAGTTTGTTATACAAATAAAGGAAATTGTGGTCATACCAATAGTTCTTGGTTCTTGTTAGAAATTTCCCATGTCTGGTGTAAACTATTCTGATAAATTATACATATGTATATATATTACTAGAAGGCTAAATTATTATAATTTAAGTTCACTTCAATATGTTTTTAGAAAAATGTTATTATTTCCTGTAACTTGTCATAGCAATATTTAAAACCAATTCTATCTTTCCTGTAACATATATCACTCCATTAAGGGAAAAACAACAACATATTCTTAACAGTAAATACCAGAACTTTCTCTTTATTGGTGCATCCAACGAAAGTGCCCTGAATTATTTGCTTAGACCGCTACATAAAATACAAGAAATAAGAATAATTACACTAGAGATACTCCAAATGTCTGGAATTTCTTTAAAGAAAAACAGTTGTCAGCAGAAAAGGAAAGTAATCTGAGAGGCTGCTCGAACAACAGAGAATAATCCTGCTTGTTCAATTTGTAGCCCTTTATAGCGGAAAACTAATCCAACTATCTCTATCAGAGAACAGAAAACAATTAATAAAGATGGTTCTCCGCACGGTATGAATGGAAGTTCTCCTTTCGAAAATGTAACAATTAAACTCATACAAATACCAACCCACCCATTATTTAACAAAATTACAATGACAGGAATGTCTTTCATTCTGTGCGTACAAATTATTTCAATAGCTGCAAATACAGTTTCGATGAATTGATCTGATGAAGCAACATTTCTTAAATTATCAGTTGCTGATATAATTTTCAATAAGCCATATGGTTCTTTTAAAAATATTCTAGCAAACACAGATACTATGACTGGATAACTAAAGAAGATGACACTCGCTTCAGCTACGGGTAAGAAGTGAAGTGCACTGTAGCGCGTATACAGAACCAATACGTGAGCAATGCTTTGACAGAGTAAAGTTTTTCTAGCAGAAGGTGGACCAAATGGTTTTATATTTTCATATGTGAAAAGTGGAATACTGTAAACTGTGAGAGGCATTGAATTAACCCAAATTACTTTGTCAACATCTAGATTTTTCAAGTATTTAACAATAGCATATACGGTAGAGAAGAACAGACAAGATAACATACTAAATAGTAGCCCTTTATACAAAGATAAACAACCAAGTAAATCACATTTGATATTTTTTTTATCTTTGTACAGGTGAAAACTTTCATCATCATCGGTTAGCAGAGAGTTGAAGAAGCCAGTTTCTGTTAATTTAATATCATTTCTGTTGCTCAATGTTTCAGAGATGTATTTTCTTAAACTTTTCTTATTAATGTCCATAATTGTTCGGTAGAGTCTCTTGTCGTTTCTGTCAGCTGTAGAGAACAATCATATACTACTTGTAGCACTAATTAATGCACACTATATTTAACACAAGTTTGTTCATAAATTTTTTTCTATTTCATTTAATTATTTGATCTTTTGTGTGATTAAATATTAGAAGAAAATATATGAATAAAATAAACTGTAAACTATATCATAAACATGATATGAAATGTAAAAGATTATATTAAAAAAAACACAGCAGTGAATATTGTAGTTCAACTATTATTTTACTAAAATATTTTCCCCTGTTGGGATAGTGACAAGTCTTTGGACTTACAACGCCAGAATCAGAAGTTCAATTCCCCTCGGTCGACATAATAGATGGGCCCATGTTGCTTAGCTGTGAGAAACACGGACGCACCCCAGAATGTTATAAATTTAAAAACGCCAAGTGAGTTTCCCCAACATGAACAAAATATGAAACGTATGTTAATTTGATAAAATCTTGAAATATTTTCATGAAAATAATAGGTAGGTGATAACAATCGTATTAGCAAAAGTAGATAGGAATATATAGAGAGATTTCGAAGCGTTAGAAATTTATCGAGCGAATTTTTATGCTGTTCTGTTGTAGATTAGGTACGCTTAAATTATACATTTTTGAAGAATATATACCTTAACCTATCTCAATTGGTCTTGTGAAAAACATTGTTAAACGTTAATATTGTTCTTCGGTGGTACAGCTGTAAATCTACAGAATTGTAACATAAATTTTCGTTGTTGTAAACTACTAGAGTTTAAGCATGTTTTGAAACTCACAAGAGGAATATATATATCTGCCTAATACTTAGGAAATTATAACATCGTAATCATGTATGTTGATGTAATATCTCAATAGACCAGGATATTAAGAGAGAACACTGGGGTTTCTTAGTTTTGCACCATGTTACCCAAACGTAGTGACCATCTTATCCAAGATTGCAGAACTATTCTGTGTTAAGGATAAGATGTGCAATGAATCAAGAGACGAACTTAAAAGGAGTTTACGAAGGTCTAAATGTTGTTCTCTGCTTTATTTTGGTAAAAGTATCAAAACCCATAACAGCCATGCTAGGATACAATCTTACTTCAAGTATGTTTCTCGGTGTCATAAAAGATGTAGTACACTGTTAACATTAATCATATAGTTAAAGGTTCACTATCTAGGTGTATTGAGTTATGCTGAATTAGATAATGAATTTTAAAAATCTAGAATGTGTGATAGCATGGTGAGTAACAATTTTGTGATGCTATGATTTATTCATATTATATTGCCTGGGTATACAACATAGAAGTGCTATGATTTATTCATATTATATTGCCTGGGTATATAACATAGAAGTGCTGTGATTTATTCATATTATATTGCCTGTGTATACAACACAGAAGTGCTGTGATTTATTCATATTATATTGCCTGGGTATACAACATAGAAGTGCTGTGATTTATTCATATTATATTGCCTGGGTATACAACATAGAAGTGCTGTGATTTATTCATATTATATTGCCTGTGTATACAACATAGAAGTGCTGTGATTTATTCATATTATATTGCCTCTGTATACAGCATAGAAGTGCTGAAAATTTGTTCTTGTGAAATATTGCCCCTTTGTTGAACTTTCTGACCCCGAAAACAGTCTTGTAGTTGAAAATACTGCAGAATTAACAACATCAAACCATACAGTTGGAGGCTACACTAATCGATGAATGTAATAATTGACTCTTTGGAGATCCAATAAGAGTAATTGAAAGAATTAGATCCAGTTTACGTGCATCTCATTGAATTAACTCGAATGATAAGTTATGCTTTTATGTCACACCCAGATATTGAATAGAATATAAGAGGATGTGTGCCAAGCATACCCATGTGAGAAATTTTACCACCTTTCATACATACTTTTTTCCAATGATAAAGAAATATGTGGAGTGGTTAAAGCATCTACTGTTATTTTAAATGTGATGTTCAAATAAACATCTAGGAAAGGTTGGAATAGTTACAGTGGATATTAGGTATGCAAAAATACATAAAACATGACAATAAATTCATCTATATACATTACAGACAATTCTCACGTGCACTGGCTTGACAAAGATTTACAGACGAATAATGATGAGCCAAAAAAAGATAAAGATGTTGTCTCGTGAAAGGGTTGAAAGTAATGAAACAATATGGAAAGGAAAAGTGAGATAAAGAGCTTTGTGACCTTTCCTTTCCAAGCTATTGATCAAAATATTATCGTGAAACATCTAAAATATATTGAATGATAGTTGATCATACATTGTGCAACTAAGACTAAGATTGTTATATAATTAAAAATAAATGACTGAAAGGAAGTAGTGATTATTTTTCACCATGTCAGTGAGTGACTTTTTGAAGTAAAATGTTATTTGGCATTATAAGAATAAATCTATTGATTTTGCCAAAGGTGTGAGTTCTGTGTCTGATCATTGCTAGGTTCTCCCACATAAATTTTAAGTATCTATGGATTATCCACATCTACTGTTGATTTATATTTTTTCTTGGTTTATATGGATATATACTGTAGAAATACAGGGAATATTAGTCCCGGCTTATGATAATTTTTCTTGAAAATTTTATGCCTTGTTTAACTCTTTCAGTGATTATTTATTTTGTGATGAATGGACATAAAAACAAAATGTGTTTTGCAACTCATGTACTGAAGTACATAGCGATACCACAGCTATCTACACATACATTATTGGAGGATAGCCAGAGAAGGTTACTTAAGTTAATTGCATCAAAGCAATGATACTCTGTTAAAAATATGTATTAAATGTTTCGTATATTGATAAATACACATAGTGATATATATCGAAATACATATGTGATTGTGGTCTTACACACATGTATGAAGTAATTCATGGGTGCTAAATAACGTAAATAAATCAATTACTAAACAAAGAACAAAACTGTTACAGAACAGCTGCATGTAATATGAGAGTAACTATGAACATAAAACTGGAATTTCTTATTTAAAAATACGATGCACGCGTTATTTGCATTAATGCTAGTGAGATAATGTTTCAATTTTGACAGACGTTTCGCTGTTACTAAATTTTCATGAACGAGTAAAGAAAATAAAGAAATTCGCATTGCATATGATAGAAAACTCGGTTCTACTTTTTGTTTTTTATTAAGGAAGTGCAAAATATGGCGATCGAATCAAACTGAAATATGTTCGAATATGTGAAATTATTAACAGTGAATGATATTCACAGAGAGTACTCAGATAGTGTATCAAAGATAAAGCTGAGACACTCAATATTTAACTTCTTTATTATGTTATGTTTTCAACCACTCTGATTGAAATATTTGAAACGTACACGGTTTTGTTCAGTATTTTCTTATTACTGGTATTTTTACAATGTGCAGTTAAAACGCATGAATGTGGAGATTATGAGTGTTCCGCCTGAGGTGGAAAAGAACAGCTGCTCTGTGTCATTGTATAATTTAAACATGACTAGTTCTAAACTTGTAGTTGCAAAAACGTTCATTGTTGAAAGATAATATATTAGTGTATTCTGACAATAAAATATCAGATGATGTTGCTCGTATAATAGGAACTCTGAGTTAGCTATTTAGTGTAGGAACCACATGTCTTTAGTCTGGAACCAATTACTTCCCAATTGGACCAGGGCTCAGTTATTGTAAGAACTAGACAATAGTGAAAAGAATATTAAGAGATTAGAGAGTAAGCTTTCTAGATGTTGTCTAGCAGAGTTCTAGCAGTACGGCTGTGTGTATTGGTAAAATGGATGCCCAAATGAACTCTGATCGACTGAGATGGTCACAAGCATTAGAGATACATACTTTCAAAAACACTGCACGACTCTTCCATTGTTATATTTATGACAACATGACTTGATGCACGAAAACACTCACAATGAACATTCCTTTCATAAACATCACAATCTCAGCCAATATTCGTATAGCCATTGAACAAACCCAACTAAAATCAACACAACAAAATTCATGTAAAACACTGAAAGACCTGTTAGTTTACTCTTCATCCTCAAGCCTGGCATGGCCAGGTGGTTAAGGCGATCAAATCGTAATCCGAGGGTCGCGCGTTCGAATCCCCGTCACTCCAAACATGCTTTCCCTTTCAGCTGTGGAGGTGTTATACTTTGACGGTCAATCCCACGATTCGTTGGTAAAAGAGTAGCCCAAGAGTTAGCAGTGGGTGGTGATGAAAGCTTCTTCCCTCTTGTCTCACACTGCTAAATTAGGGACGGCTAGCACTGATGGTCCTCGTGTAGCTTTGTACGAAATTCAAATTAAACCACTTACTGACAAAACAACTTTCAGTACACATTACAGTTTTCATAATAAGCAATAGTTATCGGCGTGGACTTTAAACATTTTTTGGGTGTGGTTAAACAGAAACAATCGAAAGGTGAATAAATATACAAAACTATGCAATATTTTGTGCAAAATGCTCGCATAAAGTTAGGAATGGGTAAGAAAAAAACAATGAAAGATTTTGAGGAATATATTTATGGGTTTTTAATGGAGGAATTATTTTAATTGATGTTATTAATAAAGTTTCTCTTATTTTTCGTCTGTTAATGTGATGCTCATGTTTTACTACGGTGATATTCTATTCTGAAAAACTGTGTTTATTTTTACTCATATTATCATGGACTTAGGAAGGTCTTTCTGTAATGCTTTATAGTGAGATGGATTCGTTATACACTTTTCTTAACATGCGTTCAATTTCTATTCCAGTGGTGAAAACGAATCCCTTGCTACTCTTTTCAAAATTTCTGATAGATGTACACTTATATTTCTAGGTGCAAGTAATTAGTTTTTTCTTTATTTCGGAAAATTAACTTTGTTTGTCTGTTCTTATCTGTGTTTTTTTTTAATGTATTAACTGTTTTTATAACTACTTTAGTGGGAAATCGGTCAACTGTAGTAAAACATTCAGTTAAGTATGTAACTTCTTTATAAGTGTTTTCTTTTGTGCATGTTGTGTATTCTAAATTTAGAATACCTTTATAGGGTGCCTTTCTTCCGCTGGATTATATAATTAGAAAATTAGTTTATGCAATTTCCGCTGCATGTGTTTTTGCTATGAGTTTTATGCGTGAAACATTTTGGGGAGAGCGTGTGAGTGAATGTTTGAAAAATTAATCGTATCGCTATTTTCGTGTTCCTCTGTGAAATGTTTGTTATTCTGTGGATTATTTGTGTGTTAGAGAAATTATGTTTTTTCATCTTGACGAGTAAAATCACGGAAAATTTCACCTATATATTTAAAACAATTACAGGTTTCCATTTGGAAGTGATTTGTCCGTGCTGTTTTATGCGATGTAAGAAAAGAACGGTGAAAGTACAGGATAATCAATGTGTTGTAGAGGATGAGCTGTTTTTAATGGGGTCTAATTTTGGAAAAATACGTTTGTGAAATGCAATTAAAGTTGCTGTAAAAGTTGAAGATAGAATGTTATAATGGTACAAAATTGTGAGTGAGTTTTTTCGGTTTTATGTACGTTTGATAAACCGTAGCTTTTCGTGTTTTAGCTTGGTTTGTATACAAAATAATATATATATATATATATATATACAAAGTTCAAAGTTTTCTTTTAATTGCATTTTGAGTAGTTTATTGGTTTATTTGTTGTATGTTGAACTAATGAACTAAGATCAATATTTGACTGAATAAACTTAGACATATCATTCAATATACTTACCATTAAGGAATCATAATGTTTGGTTGTTAGTATAATGATTGAGTTTACTTTATCAGCTCCTTGAATGACAAAATTTTCGTTGTTCCTAAAATGTTTGACGTCTTCTCTTTCTTCTAATGTCAAATTTTGATTATAGGTTTAACTTTCTTCAGTATTTTAATTTTTTTTCCAATGTTCACCTATGAAGTTTTTCATTAACCTCTTTTGGGTATGGTAGGGAATTGCTCATTAAACTGTTTTTTGGAATATTATATGTTTCTCATTTTGTTCTTTGTCCTCAGGTGAATAAAACCCGAATTCCTTTTGTGATTTTGACTTGGGATTAGTTGCCTTTCATTGGATTTGCGATTTGGTTTTATTGTTATTTTCCTGCTTTTTTTAAGTCTGTTTTTTTATTTTTCAAACCTAATACTGTGAAAGTGAAAGTAGTTAGTACGTAATTTACACGTGTGTTCTGAACTCTATTTGACGAAATAAATTATTATTGTCATCTTTTTTTTCAATACTTACTGTAATATATCAACAAATAGGCAGATGAAATGGTATGTCTTAAATATTATCAGTTATCTTTGAATAGCATGAAATTTCATTCCTTTACAAATATATATAACTTAAGGTGTCCCAAATTTGGAAGTGGTGTTAATTCCAATTTATATTCACATAATTATGCTAAAGAGGAATAATTTACCTCTATATGTTGACTAAAAGTGAATGAAGGATTCATAAAATGCTATTATTGAGTTTATTGATAATATTATTGATTTTTATTATAAACAAGCTAATTGATATTATAATTTTATTTTAAAATAAATATGCCACTAAAAATAGAAAGATAGTCATCCAAACCTAGATATTAACAGAGAAAAGAAATGTCCTTCCTAGATCACCTTATAGCCCAGTTACCACAAACAAGACTGCCGTCTCTTGGATTTGTCATTAGAAAGAATTTGTCACGTTTAAAATTCGAAGTACAGGCGAATTAAACAAAAAAGTTCCTGTCCACAAGAACACAATTCAAATTTTCTGAAATTTCAAGGCAAAGATGGTCATCGTGAAAAGCAATGAAAATGAAATTGAAAACTCTTTTGAAGTGTTTAAGGATTTTAGAAGAAGTAAGACACTGTACTGGATAAACGACACATTTTCTCAGAAAACTCTCACATTCTTGAACAAAGCAGACAGATCATTTGACATTAGGACCAAAGACATATTTTAATTAATAAAAAATGATCAGATCTAGTGAGGATAAGGATAAAAACATTCTGTTTTTACAATGCCGTAGAGAGGGAAAAGGTAGTGATTTTGAAAAGTGACAAAATTTAAGAAGATCAAACACAGTAAAAAAGATAATAAAAATATTGGAGAAATGAATTAAACAGTGGAAACAGGAGAAAGAAGCAAGTTTAATTTTTGAAAATGAATAAGAGCAGAAGATTAGTTTAAATGAACATCAGACAAAAGATGATGATGCTACTGTCCTACATGATGAAAATGAAAATACTGGTGAAAATTACAGTTGCTGTGAATAATATCATTCTCTTAAAAAACAAGGAAAACACCAGTGATGATAATAAAATAATTTTCTAGACCGCAATCTATCATCTCATGTAAAATGTCGTCTCGATTACAACTAACGATAAAATTGGGGTGCAGTCTACATTTGAACTCACAGGTACTATCTTGAAATTCAGTGAAGTTGACATTAACAATGTCAGTCTTTCTGGTCAAGAGATCAAAGTAAGAAATGGGGAATTATAGAATCTGAAAGTGCAAGTATCAATGAAGACATGTTAAGTCAAATTCAGGTCGTGCAGTTAGTGCCACTACTATATTATGAAAACCATTTGATTTCCTCTCAGGAATAATTCAAGTACCTTCTTCAAAAGGTGATGAATAGGCAGTTATCCAATAAAATCTTTTTGAATGTTATAATATCATAGATCAGGACATGGCAGTTTGATGCGACACCACTTTATCCAACACAGGTCAGCACAATACAGTAATTGCCAATCTGATGAGAATTTTGGAAAAAACAACTATATTGTGGTTCATATGCCATGATCACGTTTTTAAAATACACACTTCATATGTGATGGAGGCTTTGACAGAGCAAGAGACTAAAGGCCCAAGAAAGAAAATGTTTCATGTTTTGGAACAAATTTGGCTGAAATGTTCCACAATGTAAATAAGATGGAAAATATAATCAAGTTTCTTTCGCACTTGATTCAGACTAGCTTTCAAAATTTTGAACAAGCATTGAAAAGCCAAAGATTTTGTAACTATACACCCAATGTAAATACATTTTAGAGAGGAGATGTCCTCAGTTTTAAATTTCACCAGCCTGGAGCTTGTCATGAAGTCAGATTACTGGCAAATGCCATTTATCTGATTGTAATTTTGATGACATATGACATCATCATATGATAACAAATGGCTTATAACTGCTACAGTAGTATTTGTTTCATGCTGACATGCCTTATGTTACCTTAAAAGTTGCGTTTCAGTTAAAGCTTTTAAAATTTACTACGACCTCACACATGATCCGATGTTTGGTGATATAGCAGTGAAAATGACTGAACGTTTGAGGCGGCATACATGGTACCTGAATCCTTAGCTGGTTTTCGTTTCATTACGTGATAAAGTCCTTCCATGTGATGACAAAGTAGCTTGCATGATGAAGCTGCAGATATATGTACTTCTAATAAACATAATTAATAACACTTGGTAAACGAATAACCTATATAGGTATATACATATGTGACTTATCCTACTTAACCTGGTCCATAATGGCCACGTGGTTAGGGCACTCGACTTGAAATCTGAGGGTCACGGATTCGAGTCCCCCTTACACCAAAAATGCTCATCCTTTCAGCCATGGGAAGTTATAATGTAACAGTCAATTCTGGTATTTGTTGGTAAAATAATATCCCAAGAGTTTCCTTTCCTCTTGTCTTACACTGCTAAATTAGGGAAAGCTAACAAAGATAGTCTTCATGTAGCTTTGCACGAAATTGAAAACAATCCTACTTAACGAAATTACAGCTTCGCAAATGGAGTTTCATATTATCCATTGCTTCTAGTACACTGTTTGTTATGTTATTAGAGGCAGTAGTAACTACTTTCACGCCATTCGTGGGTTTTTATAGAACTACTCGAGAATCTGCATGTATCACTCAGGGTATTTGATATATCATCTTCTTACTGAGGCGATAACTTCACTTCTAGTGTCTTTAACTGAGACGTCCTCAGTATGTTATTATATTCCCTATGACATACATTGTTGGCTGTGTATTGCTCAAGTCCCGCATGTTCTCCAAATTTATAAAAGATTCTAGATCGTAACAATCAACAATGTTTTATGTGTATACCTAATACTAGCGATTGATAGTATTATTTCAAAGCGGAGTTTGGTAAGTATTCTAGTCTCTCGGGTGATTTGTACAAAAGCAGCTCACCAAAAGAGTAGAATATTATCATTATTGGTCATCTGCAGTGAGTGTGGTATAGGCCTAAGAAGATATAATTGTGATTAACGCTTGTTAATAAAACTACAGAATTTGACCCGCAACGTTTATAGATTTGGAAGATTACAAATTGTTGAACTTCAGCGAGTTACGAAGGATGTTAGAATTTCTACCAGGACATTAAATATCATAATCGGTAAAAGTTAGCGAAGCCAACTACTGTGAAGCCAATCAAGCTAGTTAGCTTAAGCGAGGTGTGACATTATCAACTCAAAAATAATTTGCTTGTTGTGAACCTGGATCGTCGATAAAATATTCAGTTTTGGACCATATATAAAATTCGGTATTGTCCATAAGTTTGTAAAACTATTGTATATAAACCATTATTTGCAGCAACTGTTTACAATAACCCGTTATTATAAATTGTATTGTTTTGATGTTTATGTATTAACATATATTTCTGTCAAAAAAAGAAAGTTGTATGTATGATCTTGTTGGCAAATACAATAAAAATTGATATATGTTCACATTTAATTAACTTTTAAACATAAATTCAAATTTCCATCTATTTGAAATAGTAATACATTGACATACCAAACATAATAAATCAGAGATTAATCGAAAATAAATTATAATACGTAATAATTTCGACATTCCAATTTCGATCATCTTTCCTAGTTCCATCAGTTAAACCTTCATATTGATAAAGTTTGTTGTTTTTACACTTTCTGCAACCTACTAATATGCACAAACTTGTTTTCTTTTACAATCTCTTGCATCACAAAATTAACTGGACTTCTTTGCCTTATGTCTCTAAATGGTCCTTTCCGTAACCTTGCCAACTTATTAGTGTTTCCCTTCTTCCCAATAGGGAGTGTTTAACAGTACCTTGTCTCCTAACCTGATTTCACAAGTTTATCCTAATTTGCTAAATTTTTTCTCCACATTCAACACCTTTTGTTAAACGGTTCTAAGCTCATTCGAATGCTAACTGCATTCATTGTAATAATTCTTCTTTATAGTCGTAACCTACTCCATAAGTTACTTTTCTAGAAACTAGTATATCTTGTACCAATAACATAACATGTATACCATGTAATAATCTGAATTTTTTTCAACACTTCTATATCCTAGTAATAACAGGGGGAACTGTTATCCCAAGTTTTTTTTATCATTCCCACAGTGTTGAAATGTCACATCAACGAATGTATATTGAGGCTTTCTAGTAAACCATTAGCACCTCGGTTATAACATAGACATGAAGTTACTGTTCTCTATCTTCTAATAAAAACGAACTACAGCGAAGTATTCCTGCTCTACAACCGAATAATTTATATTAACTTTTCCTAACTGTCAAGATTATTAAGTTATAGGATGTTATTTTCCATTTTTATCTATTAATGATAATACTGCGCCAATAAAAAAAATCGAAAAGAACTTGTGTTAAGGAAAACTCCTTAATTCAAGTTTTAAGTTATTAAATAAATGATTTCAATAACAACACAAATCTATACAAAGTCATTATAGTTTTAGTTGCTATTAAAAGAAAGGCTGGAATGAGTGTAGAATTGTTTGTGAATTTTAAGTTTGATAAAACTCTGTGTGATATCAGGACCGAAACCCCGAGTTAAAGCAGTGTTTTTAAGTTGGTTAACCTCAATGTATTGTACAAGTTAGCTTTGTTAGTACAGAATTCTATTGGACAGTTTACACGAGTATCGTTTATGGAATTTTATTGTGACAGATGGTGATTAGACCTGTGATCTGAATAAAGCAATGTTTCTCCTTTATATGTTCGCAATCGTATTTTTGTTTTCTCATATAACTTTAATATCCACAAGGAAAGAAAAAATTATGATTCTATTTCTTGTGTAAAGTTTGTGATATTTGGTTTCGTATTATTTAGAAATACATCATAGTTGACATACTGCATCCTTTTGTCACCATATACCAAAGATATCATCCATGTAACGTCCACACAGATGTTCTTAAATGGCTTTTCTTATGAATATCTCAAAAACAGTCATATAAGACAAACAGTTTGTTTGTTTGTTTTGGAATTTCGCACAAAACTACTCGACGGCTATCTGTGCTAGCCGTCCCTAATTTAGCAGTGGAAGACTAGAGGGAAGGCAGGTAGTCATCACCACCCACCGCCAACTCTTGGGATACTCTTTTACCAACGAATAGTGGGATTGACCGTCACATTATAACGCTCCCACGGATGAAAGGGCGAGCATGTTTGGCGCGACCGGGATGCGAATCTGCGACCCTCATATTACGAGTCGCACGCCTTAACACGCTTGGCCATGCCGGGCCTTAAGACAAACAGTATTTTCCTTCTTACCTCACGTAAAGATAATAGAACTGATTACTGGATGACATCAGTCTCTCTGTGGTTCCTGGTCCAAATAGTACAAGAGAAAATTGTTAACGACAATTTGGCTTTATAAGAAAATAAGTGTCCTTAAAACACCATGCCTCTTTTACAACTTTGTAAAATTTGTAATTCGTAGTTTGACAAATTAATCTGTCTTTGGACAATATAAAGAACAAAAACAAATGTAGTTTCTCCACCTATTATACTGGGTACTGCCTTTTCCAGTTTTTAATATGCAAACTTACATGTGCCAAAGCAGATACACCTCAACCTGTCCACTTATTTATATACACACTATAAATGTCTTTATTATGGTTGGACCCTTTATGAGTCATATAAGTTGGTCAAATATGAAAATGTTTGGTACAAAACTGGATCCATTCTTCGCTCTTGCCTGATGCACCATCATTTTCATGATCGCGTAAGATATTAATCTCAGTTGTACGATTAAGAATAACTAACTTTAAAGTATTTGCTGAATAGTACGTGTTAAATGTTCTGTCAAACCACCAGATTTAAGATGACAATGTAAATAAAGCTCACATCTTTGCCAAGTTCTACTCCATTTAATCTCAGCAGATATTAGCGACTGAAAATAGCTCTTAGATCTGCAATGGTTTATTTAAGAGCCTCAAACTATATCATCCATTGTTCTACCAATCAAACAATGACAAATTGTTTTTTTAAAGTATCAGCCACTGGTTATGTTGAGCTAACTTACAGAAGTATTATTTAATGGAAAGAACAAATACCAATTATTTATTCAGTTTCAGAAAGAGGACCATTCATAACTAGAATTATCCCCTGTAATGTGGCAGCAATAGCACTTTGGTAGAACTTACTTTATTTTCACTTATCTACCTCTGACAACAAACATAGAAAAATATCTGTATCACTGCTCAACACGTCTACGTAAATGCAGGAATGAAGATGTTTTAAGATGTTAATATAGACGCAAGAAACTTGGGAGTAGTCATTCATAAATAAACCCATATCTTGCTTATGACTTGGCATTTTCACTGTTATGATGGCATTCACGTTCATATAGTAAACTGAAATTCTATGAATACACAAGACATTAACAAGTGAGACAGCCAATCCATAGTTCCATATAATGGGTCTAATAATAGAGGAATAGACAGTCGTGTTTCATGTTTACCAATGTTATAATCTACTGTAAATGAACAGTGTTCATATTTGATATAACAAAAAGAGATCTGCACTAAGACAGCTTTGACACATATTATGTAACTAACTTATTGAACATCTTTGAGCATTAGCTACATCAACCATTGGATAGTATACTGGAGTTCATTTTAAGTAAATGTAATACATATTCACAAGAACTCTGGTGTGGGTATAAAAGTTTAATTAAAATAAAGTATAGAACAAAGTTTTAACCTTCTTGGATCATCTTCAGGTTAACAGGAAGAGTCTTCAACACATGTCTCAGAGACGAACGTGTGTGTCGTCCATTCAAAATATGATGACAAAAGCATCGTATAAAATAATTTATTTATTATTTATCTAAAAGCCAAAATTAACCACGTTAGTTCTAATATAAACAATTGCATGAGTTCTATGATACGTGATTTGGGACTTCCAAACACAAATATTCAAGACTTTATAGATACAGATATTTCAAACTGTGGAGTGTTTTACAAGTCACATTTACCAGAGAGTATAGTGAAGGTTTCAGACATAATATATATTGTTATTATAAACGAACGTTACAGTTACAAATCGAGTTATACATATATATTCGGACGTTACTAAAGTATCCAATGTTGTGAATGTCCTGTTAAAATGCATGCAACTATAGAAACAACGCTATCCATATACACGGCTGTCTTTGTCAATTACATTACAGGGGCTCAAAGCTTAGTATTAATAGTTTTAACACCACCAGGTTTTGTTAAAGGAAAATGTTTTTTAATTTTGAATTTAACATCATAAATTTACTGATTAATCAATTCTCCATTCAATGAACTTAGCGTAGGAGTGTGTTGTTTTTTGTATAATTTTATGTCAAAAATGATAATAATATAACTTTGTCTGTTTACTTTATTTTCAAATATTTTACCTTCAAACTTTAACAAGAGTTTTTTACGAAACGTTCTAGTTGAGTACGTTGTGTTGTACATGTAAATTACTAAGTGAACTGACAGTTACTGTTAATGTAAATCATCTGTAAAATTACAGGTTTGTATACTACCTATTGTCACCGAAAGGTGATAACTTTTTGTTAGGGTATATAACAACCCCTTTTTAAGGCAATATGTTTATTCACTCAGATCATTAAAAGAGACTTAGGTGTGAAATTTAGAATTTGTAAAAGAAGAAAATATTTTAACTTAATCAAATTAAAATAAACATGCTGATCAACTTTGGGCACAGACCTGTTCAGGAAGGTCCAAAAGAAACTTGTACATAAGTTGATTTAGTGACATACCTGGCAAGTAGCCAATCGTTATTCCTATGGACTTCTAGGTGACAATACTCTCCTTGAAGGTAAAAGAAAATCATTTTTAAAATCTGATGACAGGATAGTCATACAACAGTTACTTTTTCTTTTAAATATTAAGCTGCAGAATTTGTGTGAAGTTTTATGGTCGTCAAAAAAAAGAACAATTAAATCATGACGACATAGATTATAACAATCCACTGAACATTTGATATATCTTTTATTATCCAAGTTGTATCTCCCAAATTATATAAAGTTCATATCAACATACGGCGAAAATACAATAGGACCTACAGTGGCGTACTAAAAGGGGTGCAAAGGTGACAGGAAGAAGTGGGGTGCTATCGGGAGACATGAAATACCAGTACAAGTTTTCAAACGAAGTGAAAAACTCGCCAAAGTAAAAATAAAATTAAAATTTTAAAATTATTACAATAACTCAGTGTAAATTTTGATGTCTTCTCGTGTTTGTTTTCATACTTTATGTTTCGATTATTGTATCATTTGGTTTAGGTTTATTTGCGTTAGTATTGCATTATTCACGTGTGTTTTGTAATATTTTTATTAGTGTTTCTCACTGAAGCTTTTCTGAGCCACATTTATTTTTCTTCAAACAACTTGCTGTAAAAAAAAATCTACTTTGTGTGTGAGTGCATGTTTTGAAATTTATCACTCCAAAATAAAATTTAGAAAGGAATTCCACTGTAGCAATGCCACCGTTCACAGATTACATGTAATTTATAAGAGTATTTGGGCATGAATGTATTCCCTTGTGATTATGTAATAATATTAACAGATCTGAAGCTGAGATTTACTTAGGGATAAATACAAAGGTGCCCGGTCTTAATTCACATTTGAGACCGAGCACCCTTCTATTTATCCCCATTCATAAATTGCTAACCAAATTTTGTCAAATATTCCATTTTTAAACTTGAAAATGGAGATCATAATTATATTCTTTTACTTCTTCCTTTATTCTATCCTGACGTCGTAAAGTTCCATCCTGGCCCGGTCCTCTGGTGATATTTTTATAACAAGAACTAACAATCCGAGACAGGATTTTAATCACCTTATTTGAAATATATATTTCAAAAATAAATACAAATAAATTTGTCTACAAAACACTGTTCGCTAAAGTAAACGTTGGATAGAAACATACCACCACTCCATATATATTTCATATATATAATTTAGTCGAAAAGATGATGTTTTCTCATTATCCAGTTTAAAAGGTCAATCCATTGTCTTTACCAGTTTGTTGTTATAACGGAATAGTATGAATACCGTTTTATCCAAAACTGTTGCGGGTCTATTAAGGTTGAACGAGAAGCACGTCTGGAAATATTATTTTGGTGAACCAAGAAAAATAACCGTTTTTAAGCTATTTCTTTCAAACGTCTTTTAAATGTATAAGACATTGTTTTCGTATTTTCTCAAATACAACAAAGTACCAGCCATGTCGATTAACAATATTGTTTTACACGTATCTTTTATATAACAGTTTGAAAAGATGTCGAACAAAAACCATTTGATTTGATTTTGAAAAAGTAAACTTCAGACCTTGCAAACCAGATAAAATTTGACAAAAGCACATGTACAACACCAGCATACCTTTTTTGTTATTTCATATGAAACTAGGGAGTAGCTTGTAATAAATTAAAATGTTTAGAGGAAATATGATAATCATTGACTCAACCCGAAAAGAAAAATCACTTCTATAATTTTCAGAGAACAAACAATTCCGAAATGTGAGAACATTATAAGGATAAACTAAATGAAATGTTCCATCCATAAAATTTATTCCCGAAAGTTGATGGGATACTAACATGATAAATATGTATAAATAAACAAATTTGAGTATTATTAACGATACACAAAAAGTAGTTCAAGAGTAAATAACTAAGAAATTACATTGCACAAAGGAATATAGCTCTAAATTCAGATGATATATACATACCAATTAGAAACCAAAATTTTAACATTAAATCGTTTCAACAATTGATTTTCACACTTTGAAATTTAATATACAATCTTACCAGGTTCATGTTAAGTCATGGTGTAATTATTCACAATAACAATAAAAGATGGAGAAAGATGCAAGATGTGTTACTGAAGAGGATGCTTATTTAATATACGACCTATTTAATTTTTGTGATAATTCTCTATATCATTCGTACTTTAAGTTCAGTAGTAATTACTTTTGCCACAACAAGATATAATACATGAACGATTAAATTTTCATTTATACATTTTCAATGGAACAACATTTGAAGATTAATATTTCTTTTTCAAAAGACCTTTATAGTGTTTGTTATCAAGATTACTGGTTACTAGGAAATATTTCACGGGAACAAACAGTGAAAGTAGTGATATCATGCTCTATGAACTTTGAATGTTAGGAAATACATACGTCATCACGTAGTTACACACATATAGACAGTGTAGTAAGTGCTGGATTAGTTTTCATACAACTTGTTTTCATTCCAAGGCACCATGTAAAATTTAAATTGGTGAACAATTAGTAAGAAAGTTTATTTCAGTTACATCATGTTTTTTTAGACACAGAAAATACAATTAGTGAATAAAAAAAACAATGTTAATATATATCGGATAATTTATGCCAAAGAGGACATTTATTTCAACATTTACCTTTGTAAATCAGTTGTGTTTAAAGGATGTATAGCGACTATTCTTGTTACTTCTGTGTCCAGAATGGATTTTTTCTTACTGATTACATACAGTTTAAACATTTACTTGGCCTTTTTCAGCTTATTCTTGACTTGAATCACATGTTTTGATATTCAATACAACAATTAAGTTGATAGTTGGTAGTTGATATGGGAGAACAAAAATATTGAAACAGGAGCTTAACAAGTAAATTATAATACATTTTTATAATACATATGTATTTACTGTTACTAAATCTATTTAGCACAAATGTTTAAAACTTCAAATAACCATATGTTGCATAAATAAATTTAATATTTACTATAGTTTATCTATAGTTGTAGTGTGCCACTGAATTTCAAAAAATAAACATTACGTGAAATCTAAGAGATTTGCCGTTTTATTCTATAACACAATGAATTATACGTTTGTACGTACCCGAATAGCAACAGAATTAGCTGTTTCTGATCAGTGTTGATAAAATCGGTTAAAATTTAGATATATTCCTAGTTTTAATACCATCATGTTCAAATAACAAACTGTGTAAACTTTTATAACACAAAAAATAATATTTTTTGTAATTTAAGAATTTCTAAGTTGCTTTGAAACTATTTCAAATAAGTAAGTGAAAATAAAACGAAGAAACGCAAATTCAGTTTTAAAAAATAGAGATTTTCTACATCTACAACTTATCTTAGTGCTAAAACTTATTAAATATTTCTTATTGGTTCATTAAAACTCACTTTCTAAATAATATTTACTTAATTTAAAGGATTTTATTGAAAGGAAAGTTTTCATTTTCGAAAACATTGTTTCATCCTATGTACAGTAATCTTTTGAATCTTTGATTTGTATTTCGTGTAACGCTACACTGGAGGTATTTTTGCTACTGTCCCTAATTTAACAGTGAAAGAGTAGAGAGAAAGCAGCTTGTGATTACCATCCATCTTTTGGGCTACTTTTTTCCAACAAATAATGAGACTGACCGTCTGTTTATTACACCTTCATGGCTGAAAACGTGAGCACATTTGATGCGAGTCTAAACCATCGATCCATTCCAGTCAGTCTCTGAAGAAACAAAGTTCTGATACTGAAACAGAAGACAATATCAGACAGGATAAACAAAATCCATAAAATACAAACATATAAAATCATAAGACACAGGAATTAATAAATAAGACTGGCAATACCAAACTAACCATCTCAGTTGATGCAATGCAAGTAAAATGCATAGTAAGAAATATTGTAATATAATATTGACTTATTTAAAAAAAAATATTATTTGTCAAATGTGCAGAGTGTGGCTCATAATTAATGTATTTATTATTGGAACAAACTTAATGAACAATTAAATATGTAGCCTCCTGTCATAGCATAAAGAAACCATTAGTTATTTTTTTTTCTTACGTGGAACGTACAGCGCAATCTCACATCATATGGACTACACACGGGTGTGAGATGTATACATTTACCGGTAATAAAAACACAACAATACACAGTTAAGAGTTCCAACGTAAGTAGAGACAATATAAAGAACATTTTGAATACATCATTTATAATTTGAATAAAGTTTTGTTTCTTTTTATTAAAACTTCATGATGAGTAAGTTTATAAAAAAACATGAGAAAAGATGACATTAGCGCCTTAACAGTGTTATATACTTTAGATTAAATAATGACAGTTGGCACTATTGTTTTGCAGAATTAGAAGCTTGTATTAATCCTGCTATTAATATTTTCACATATCTCAGATATAACATTAACTGTTTGGTAATGATCACATTAAACATAGATCTTTTCATGCAAGAATAATAAATACTTAAAATATTTCGTGAACTTCAGATTTCTGGAAATATAATCTTGAAGAAGTGATCTAAAGTTTACTATGTATAGACAGAACATTACTATTTTATAACTGTAAACAAACAATAAGAAATACCCACTACTTACCTACATACCCTAAACAGATTGGAAAAATCAACTGTAACAGTTAAAAACCACAGAAATGATAAAGAAAAGTGCATTCAGTAACATACTGTGGCTCAAACTTGGAGCCATGTGATCAGTACCTCCAATATTAACCCAAAAGACCCACAAAGTAACTAATATGACTTAAAAAGAAATTAATAATTCTTACAGCACCAGCTTGGTGATATAAAGAACATTTAGATACTGAAACAAGAAACGTTCTATGATACAATAACAATAATAACTTAAAAATGAGATAATGTTTTACAACACATACATAAAGTTTGTTATACAAAAAAAAGGAATCTTATAGTCATACTGACAGTTCTTGCTTTTAGTCACAAATTCCCCATCCATACTAAGTATTTATCAGACAAATTATGAAATACACTTCCAATTCTTTATAAGATTTATAAAAAAAATACTGCTTTAACAACTACAATCTAGAACACATTTACCCTTGTGGGTTACTTTTACAGTTGTGCTTTCTAATTGTTGAAAAAAAAAAAAAAAAACAGAACCATCGGGATAAAAACTGTTTAAGCACAATTTTTCGTGGTGTCGTCAATAAATTGTTTTCGTTCAAAAGGTAAATAGTGGGATATTTTTTCGTATTGAAACTATCAGAAACCCTTTTTCAGCGATTTTAACATTCACTAAAGTACGGAAATTTGAATCAGAATATTACACAATTTAATCAAATTTCCTAAGCATAACTCATTTCGGAAAATTGACACTATGTGTTACTTTAATATGTAGTAGTATATCGTAAGATGTAATGAAAATATTAGTTAACACTATTTCTTCAAAACAAATGATTTACACATTTCATATTTATTTATAATAAAATTATGTTTCACACCCACTTTTAAGTTGTACTTGTAAAGTTGACAGACAGATAACACTGGTGATGTTTATCAGTTGTATATTTCTGTCATTTGTTTTTAATTGTGATTTTTTTTCTGAACATTTTGGTTATTTGTTGTAGATTATGGAAATAATATTTTATTTAGATTGTGATGAAATTCAATAAAACGTATATTTAGTATCGCAGGTGAATAAAAATTTTAATTCGATATCAACGTTTTCTAGATATTTCATTATATATTTTTTAACAAAAAAAACTGCACAGTGACTTTCCGAACACCCTGTATTATTGTATCCCAGTTACTGTTAATATGAAGTGCAAAGTAGCTTATACATAAGTGTTTTTTCATTCTAATTAATAAAGTACTCGATTTTTTGTATCAATTTGATATCCGCTTTATCTAGTATGCAGCTTTAAAATACGTCTAATTATAGAAATATATAATTTTACGAAAACAAGGCTTCACGTGTATTTGCAACAAATTATTATCGTTAAATCACGTTAACTTCTTTGCACTCTCACTTATCACACAGATCTGAATGGTAGTACCACTGTCATTAGAGTGTGTTATATAGTATATTGTACAATAATTATCTCTATTGGCTATTGTGAAAGCACTATTACTTTGTTTTATAGTGGTTCCACTATGACTGAAGAACGTGGAAAATTCTAATGACTCTCCAGTATGTGATAAACAGAGATATTAGAACAAATGTAAAGTAAGTAAGCTAGAAGTTGTATGTAATTACTTCTAAATGCATTTACCAATGGAGTGATCTGTGTTTAAATTTGAGCGACTGCAGATTTCAAACATTTGCAGATTCTTTCACCCAGGCATTTTATTTATAACTATTATTTCAAACTTATGAAACTTGTCTATATCAACTATATAATGCAACATCATTTTATAGAGGAGCACTCCAGTAATCTTACCTGCAGATAAACCTTTAGGATCTGCAAGTCGGTTATTCTATAAAAAACATTCAGGGTCTGCAAGTACAATATTCTACAGAAACCTTTAGGATCTGCATGTCGATTATTCTATAAAAAACATTCAGGATCTGCAAGTACAATATTCTATAGACAACTTCAGGATCTGCATGTATAATATTGTATCGAAATCTTCAGGGTCTCCATGTATAATATACTATCTAAACCTTTTGTATTTGAGCGTACAAAAGTGTATCGAAAAATTCAGGGTCTTCGTGTACAATATTGTATCGAAACCTTCAGAATTTTCACCCACGAGTGTAATGGAATAGTGTTATAATTTTAATTCCTCTAACAGGTAGTGCCCTGAATGCCTTACAAAGTATGAAAAACTCCAGGCTGAAGTTATTATTGTGCCCTTCAGTCATTTTATCCCAGTATCGCTAGATAATATTCGGAAGCAAAAACGAGTGCCATCAATTCATAAATGTGATTATCTTTTGGCTGTGGATAAATGGACAGATCGGAAACAATTTCTTCTCACAACGAACTTTTACTCTTAGAAAATTTCCAAAATAAACACTTCTTTCAGAATAATATTATCAGGAGTTACTTTCGTTGTTATTTGATATTAATATGATTAATGTAGGTGAAAAAGGAAATTGCAATAACTCGATGGTTAAAAGTTGATGTTATGTAGTGTTAAATTGAACTTAATACCCAGAATGTTTGCACTAAGGTTGATAACACCAGTCTTTAAATGCTACAGAGTGATGGGAGTGAACAGAAATTTTTGATTATTATATAAGTGTTAACCCTAAAGTAAGAAGATCATTTCCTCCTTAGCAGAGGTGTTACTCATATCACATTTCATCATCCGACTTATTTGTTATGAATTTCGGGCAACCTTCACGAGAACCATCTGGGCTAGCCGTTTCTAAACTAGTAGTGAAATATTAAAAGGAAGATAGCTAATTATAAGCACTCACCGCCAACGCTTGAGGTACTCTTTTAATAAGATTGACCATGAAATGTGACGACTCATAGGCTAAGAGAGCTAGCGTTCCTTTTGAGATGGAAATTTGAATTAGTGACTCAAAAATTGCGAGTCAAACGCCCCAACCACTTAAACATGCTGGGTAAAATAACAGTCTCCAAGTATTCTTAAATAGTATTAAAAGAAAATTGATATTATTAAATTATAGTGACTTCTATTTAGGAGAGTTCAAGTATAGCTAAGAGGAACTGTCTGGAATGCTAAACGTTAATCATATTCATGAATTTTTTTAGAATACAGAAAATGACGAAAGGTGTGTTCAGTGATACAAATGTGTGAAAAATTTTCAGCAAATGTAATTTTTAACTGTGTGTACGAAATGGAAAAAATGATATGAAATATATCGACAG
This sequence comes from Tachypleus tridentatus, assembly GCF_004210375.1. Classification (NCBI taxonomy): domain Eukaryota; kingdom Metazoa; phylum Arthropoda; class Merostomata; order Xiphosura; family Limulidae; genus Tachypleus; species Tachypleus tridentatus. The sequence goes on along the minus strand of NC_134825.1, from coordinate 14,354,112 downwards.
AAAATGAAATTTTGAATTGTTTCTAATCGAACTAAGAGTTTAAATTAAATGTCCCGGCATGGCCAAGCGAGTTAAGACGTGCGACTCGTAATCTGAGAGTCGCGGGTTTGCATCTCCGTCCCGCCAAACATGCCGTGGGGGGCATTATAATGTGACGGTCAATCCCATTATTCGTTGGTAAAGAGTAGCCCAAGAGGTGGCGGTGGGTGGTGATAACTAGCTGCCTTTACTCTAGTCTTACACTGCTAAATTACGGACGACTAGCACAGATAACCCTCGAGTAGCTTTGTGTGAAATTCAAATAAAACAAACAAAACTTACCTCATATGTTTTTTTGTAAACGTATTTTTCATAAAATTTTAATGAAAAGAAAACCAAAACTTACTTTTATTCAAAATATAAATGATGTATTCACAATATTTTATATTGTCTGTATTTACTAAAACTCTTAAATGTGTATTGTTATATTTTTAACACCAGTACATGTATACATTTCATACCCGCGTGTAGTCCACATGATGTGAACATGCGCTGTACGTTCTACGTAAGAAAAATATAACAAATGGTTTCTTTGTGCTATGATGCGAGGCTACATATTTATTATTTCCTTACGCTTATTCTAAACACAAATACTTTAATTATGAGTCACACGGTATACAATTGACAAAGAAAACAGTTTTTTAAATAAGTCAATATTTTAATACAAAATTTCTTACTATGCATTTTACTTACATTGTATCAAGTGACAGTGGATGGTTACTGTGGTATTTCCAGTTTTTTTTACTTCCTGTGTCTCATGATTTTATATGTTCGCATTTTACACTTTTTTTCATTCTGTCTGATATTGCCTTTTGTTTGAGTAGCAGAACTTATTATTTTTCCCCTTCGTTTCTTAAGAGACAAACTGGAATGAACAAGTAGTTAAGGTGCTCGACTCACATCAAATACGCTCGCGTTTTCAGCCGTCGATGTGTTATATCTGACGGTCAGTCTCATTAATTGTTGGAAAAAAGTAGCTCAAAAGATGGATGGTAATCACCAGCTGCTTTCTCTCTAGTCTTTTACTGTTACATTTGGGACACTAGCACAAATACCTCCAGTGTAGCGTTGCACGAAATACAAATCAAATATTCAAAAGTTTCCTATGGATAGGATTAAACAATGTTTTTCGCAAAACGAAAACTTTTTTCAATCAAATCCTTTAAATTAACTAAATATGATTTAGAAACTGAGTTTTAATGAACGAATCAGAAATATTTTAATAAGTTTTAGCACTAAGATAAGTTGTACATGTAGAAAATCTCAATTGAATTTGCATTTTTTCGTATTATTTTGACTTACTAACTTAAAATAGTTTCAAAAACACCTAGAAATTCCTAAATACAAAAATGTATTATTTTTTCTGTTATAAAGTTTACACACTTTGTTATTTGAACATGATGGTGTTAAAACTTGGGATATGTCTGAAATTTAACCGATCTTATCAACACTAATCAGAAACAGCTAATTATGTCGCTATTAGAGTACACGTACAAACGTATAATTCATTGTATTATAGAATAAAATGGTAAATCTCTTACATTTCAGATAATGTTTATTTTTTAAATCTAGTGACTCACAAAAACTATAGTTAAGGTATCGTGAATATTAAATTTATTTATAAAACATATGATTATGCGGAGTTTTAAATATTTGAGTTTAATATATTTAGTACCAGTAAATACATATATGTAGAAAAATGTATTATAATTGACTTGTTTAGCTTCTGTTTCAATAGTTTTTTTCTCTATATCAACCACTATCTTGTTTCAGTAAAACCATCAGTCAGATTGAGTGTCTTTCACTGAATCAAAAGCTTTATCTGTTTTAGTGAATACAAAAGGACAAAAGCTTTTCTAAACTTGCCATCATGATTGGTATATTTTCTAAAACTAAAGTTCTTTGAGCTTATTAGTGATGCTGATTATCAAAATATGTGACTCAAGTCAAAAATTCATGTATGTTGAAAGAGGCCAAGTAAATGTATGCAATTAATAAAAAAACCCTTCTGACACAGATATAACAAGAATAATCGCTATACATCCTTCAAACTCAATTAATTTAAAACCTAATAGAAAATAAACGTCCTTTTGGCACAAATTGTCTGATATATAGCAACAGTGGTTTTACATGTTACTGTATCATTGTTTATTATTTACTAATTGTATTTTCTGTGTCTGAAAAAGTGTAATATGTGGTAAGTAAACTGAACTTTTGACTGATTGTACACTATTTTAAATTTCACATCGTGCCTTTGAATGAAAGGTAATCCAACACTTACTACACTGTCTGTATGTGTGTAACTACGTGATGACGTTTGTATTTCCTAACATTCAAGATTTATCGAGCATGATATCATTATTCACATCGTATGTATCTGAGAAATATTTCCTAGTAACCAGTCTCAAGGTATTTCGAAAAAGAAATATTAATCTTGAAATTATACTATATTGAAAATTCATAAACAAAAATTGAATCGTTTGTGTATTATGTTCTGATGTGCCAAAATTAATTACAACTGAAGTTAAAGTATGAGTGACGTATAGAATTATCATAAAAACTAAATAGGTCGCACATTAAATAAGCATCATTTCCAGTAACGCACCTTGCATCTTACTCCAGTATTTTTTGATAGTATGAATAATTACACCTTCAAATGACATGAACCTGGAGAGTTTCTATATTAAATTTCGAAGTGTCAAGAGTGTGAAAATCAATTGTTGAGACGATTCTACGTTAAAATTTTACATTTTAAATTTGTACATATTATCTGAAATATAGAGATATATATTCCTTTGTGCAATATGAGTTGGACCCATTCAAAAAGGTCAACAGAAACACACACACTTATATATTGTAATTATCATATACTTTTAAGATAAACTGCTAAAACTGTACACATGAAAATGTAATCAGAAGTTAAGAGGTGAAGTGGCGAGTATTTAATACTTTGTACCTGAATAGTTAATATTAAACCATATCTGTTTTTAAATTAAAACTGTTAAGAAGAAAAGGACAACTAAATATCAGCCCTTTAACTGAGTGCAGCCAGTCGTAACCCAATGATATGATTAGTGGTTACACATATAAATCTTCCTCGTATGAAGGTGCAAAGTGAGCTCAACATAATCTTGCTATTCGAATCTATTACTTTATAACAATATCTCAACATGCTATGGCTATACTCCTAACATCACAATCGAAAAAGATTGAGAGAGAAAATGTTTCATTTAATTACAATATCATTTAAGTGTTTCACCTCATAAACCATTCTTAATATTTCTCTGTTACTGCCACCTGTTACTTGATACACCAGGCACTTTTCGTTGTGTCTGAGGTCAGGAGTAGAAGGTTTGTGATGGATTTACTATTAAATAGCTATTTTACTGTTTGATGTTTGTTTCATTTAAGTTGTATTTAGAAATGTATATAACTTATGCTATAGCATTTGTATTGTGAAGTTCCTGCCTATCCGCTGAAGCTAAAAAAAAAGATTCTCGAGTGTTAAATTCTACAATTGTCAGTATTGTTGTGCAGGATGAAGTTTCCAAAACTACCGTCACTCATATAAATGTAACGAACGCTACGCGCCAAGAGACAATATATGTTATTGGTTTGCTGCAATTGCTATTGCATAAACCTTAGAAACTATAATTCTGATAAACGCTTACTAGTTGGCAACGTAAGATATTTGACCAGGAATATGTATAAATTTCGAACATTATAGACCCTTTAACTTTGACATATTCAAATCATACGTGAACATTTTTGCAAAACATTATGTAATTTAATTGTTGAGAAACTCCACAAAGAACGCAGAGCTAGTTAGATACCCTTTAAGTGAATTTTACCCGACACAAAATTAATTCGCTCATTGTGAAAGAACCCTAAGACATCAAGGAAATTTCAGACCAGAGAAACGACTAATATTGTTTGTAAGTTTGTGAAACTTTTCTTCATAGATTATTGTTTGTTATAAACCGTTCTTGTAAATTGTGTTATGGTTTGTATATTAAAAGTATATTTGTTTCAGAAAAGAAAACTATTTTATCAATCATGTTATCAAACATCATAAAATGTATATATATCGCCATTTATTTAACATTTAACTTTAAATTGTCATTTAACTGCGTTTTAGGATACTTGACATTGTACTTCTTAAGATAATAAACTGGAGGATTGTTCGGGATAAATTTTAATACGTGAAAACTGTTAACAGTACTGAACTTGGATTATTTAAAAGATTGGTCACAACTTAAAGAATTATTCACCTTTTATTTGATAAATAAAATGTTGTTTCTGTTAATTCTACAAAGTTAAATATAAGTTTTATGTGAACCACACACCGAACGTGACATTTCTCTGTGAATCAGTACATAACATGTTGTTTTATTCTAAACTACAGTGTAATATATTTCTGCTCTGTAAACCATAGTTTAAACTGTTTTCTGTTTCTCATAAACCTAGAATGTTATATATTGCCTTTTCCTACACCACAGCTCATTTTATTTTAACTACATCTGATTTTAGTTATGTTTTTTTCGTTTTTGCGTTTTATTTGCTCTGAATGTGTCAATTTTAGAGATTGTGGCTTTACAGATCATGAAATACTTATTCTGACTGTCTCATCTAGACATAATCAGTTTCTGTCCTTTCCATCTCTATTGCAAATTTACAAAGCTGAAAGATACGAAAACTCAACATTCCTATCACACAGAACCAACAAAAGCAACAATCTTTTAACCGACCAATCATTATGTGCTTATGAGGTTCATTACGTCTATGAATACCTTTAGAAGAGACTAAAAATATCAGCCTTTCATATTTTCAATTCAGAAATGATTCACATGTGGACATTATTGGTCGTAACGGACAATCCAAACCTCATAAACCAGATTGTCCATTGAAAATGAACGGCCGTGAACTTCAAAAGCACCAAAGTGTGTGATAGGTTAAGTGATTTTGTTTGGTTTTTTTAGCCTTCATAATTCCTACATAAAGCTGCCTATAAGTGATATCTTATGAATAATAAAAGAAAAGGATAACGTCAATCACTCAATTTCTTAAATACTTCAATGAATGCCATCAAGAAAGATCAATTATATTTGTCTCAAAATAATCCTCTCTGTTTTTAGGAAACCAGTGTAAATGAATTGCTTCTCTCATGTTGATCTCAATACCACATGTTACTGAGGAGAATATAGTTCGTCGTGGTTCAAGCCACTACAGCTACTTCCTCAGACTTCTTTCCTTCTAGTGAGTAATTAAAAGCTGCTACTCGGAATCTCATAATGATAGAGATTGTCTCTATAACGGAAAGAAATATCTCTCAATCCCTGATTATGTCAAATCATCTCACCAGGAAGCCCTTCCACAAATCTGACAATGACGATGTCGTCATAATCTTCAGAGACCATTATCAGATTTACCATGCAGATGGTGCATTACTAATAAGCAAATTACAAATCTATCTGTGAGTCTTGCATTCAGCTTTTGAACTCAGCTCAGTTTATTATTCTATTCTCCACTGAGTTAAACATTCAGGACAACAAATTATTTCTCCTTAACTTTCCGTAGTCGTTATTTGTGATCGAGTGAGTTCAGTACTGGGTGTTGAATTGTCTCGCTAGAAGTCTAGCTGTTCCATACTGAACTCCAAAATATAAAGGTGGGTTATTTTAGCTTATTTTAAAGGTATTCAAGGTGTAATTAAACTGTGTCTTAACCGACTCTTCAATCATTTTGTGGTTATGAGATTCTTGCTTTTTTTGGTTCCGTGTGATCGGAAAGTTCAGGTGTTTCGTGTTATTTGGTTTTGTAAATTTGAAAATTGAGATAGAACTGCGTTTCTCTGACCAGCATCGATCTTGCAGCCCACCTCTCTCTCAAAGTGTTGTCGCTTATTCAGATGATACAGCTGTAGAGCAGGTGTTATCCGATATCCCTGGCCTCATACAGATGTATAAACATTTGTAGTAACTGGCCTCGCAGAGATGAAAGCTCATACGTTGTAGCTGTAAGCATATGTTATAGAAAGTACAGAGAGACCAGCACTTTTACAGCTACATACCTTTAGACCACTTGAATCGTTCAGTTGGACAGAGAACGTGTGTTAAATATTTAAAGGTATTTTCTGAATAGATTTGTATGAAATCAAATTGGTTTTTCATGTTACCAACAAATTAAAGCTCTAACAACAAGATATTATAAATATATTTAGTTTGAAGTATAATGCAGTTATACTAGGATGATTAAATGTACATATATCTTTTATATATTTGAAAGACAGAAACAGATTATGGCGAGAAGAAAGACGACTTTCAAATGATTGTAAAAAAAGAGTCACAATAAGTATTTCATAACCTGTTAAAACACAATCTGGAAATCTTGACCCTTTCAGACGAAAGAAAATGCAAAATCGTAATACATAATTATATTCATATGATACTCTGTAGCTGAAATTAAATGAACTGTGGTTCAGAAAAAAAGTAATATATAACATTTTAGGTTTATGAAAAAAAACGTTGTGTGCGTTTCTACTGACCTTTTTTATGGGTCTTACTCGTATAGTACTATCCAATCATGACTAAATAACTAAAGGTGTTTCAACAATTTTTAAGATATCCATCAGTTTTTTCATCCAGGTTGATAACAATATGGTTTTACACATATCTTTTATGTACCAGTTAGAAAATGTGTCGAAGAAAAACCATTTGATTTGATTTTGAGAAAGTAAACATCAGACCTTGAAAACGAGATAAAATTTCACAAAAGCATATGTATATCACCAGCATACCTTTTTGTTATTTCCTCGAAAACTAAGGGTAGCTTGTAATAAATCAGAATGTTTAGAGAAAATATGATAATCATTGACTCTACCAGGATAAGAAAAATTACCTCTATAATTTTCAGATAATAAATAATCACGAAATGTAAGAAGATTATAAGCATATACCAAATGAAATGTTTCATCCACAAAATTTATTTTAATTTATTCTAATTTAGATGGGATACTAACAAGCTATATATGTATAAATCAAGAAATTTGAATATTATTAACGATACACAAGAAGTGGTTCAGGAAACGGAACCCTTAAATACGATTTACACAAGGTTGTGGTGGCCATACTTTTCATAAAATGTTAATTAAAAAAAGAACTTACTTTCTGTAACAAATCATCTACATTCAGTCTGTTATGCACCATCATGTATATTGTTTAACGAAGACTCAGAACATAATAAACATCTTATGATTTTAATCCGTTCAATATTTCATTGTAATACGCAGAAATATTAAAGAGTAATTTTCAAGTGTTTACTTAATGTTGTTACGTTTTATTCTATAACACAATAAATTATATTTTGTTCGTTTTACAATAGCGACAGAATTAGCTGTTTCTGATCAGAGTTCTGATCAAATAAGATCGGTTAAAGTTCAGACATATACCAAGTTTTAATACCACCATGTTCAAATAACAAAGTGTGTAAACTTTTATAAAAGAAGAAATAATAATTTTTTTTTAAAGAATTTGTAGGTGATTTTGAGACTATTTCAAGAAAGTAAGTCAAAATATTACCAAAAACGCAAAATCAATTTTGAAAGGTAAGATTTTCTATATGTATAACTTATTTTAGTGTTAAAACTTATTAAACTCTTTTTATTGGTTCATTAAAATTCAGTTCCTAAATAATATTTACTTAATTTAAAGGATTTGATTGATAAGGAAGTTTTCATTCTGTCAAAATCTATCTTGCATCCCATGCTTGGAAATCTTTCGAATATTTATTTGTATTTCATGAAATGTTATACTGGAGTTATTTGCGCTAGTTTCTCTAATTTAATAGTAAAAGACTCGTGAGAAAGCAGCTGGATGATGACCACCATTTCTGGAGAACTTTTTTAACAAATAATGAGTGACCACCTTCACGGCTGAAAACTTGACCATATTTGATGTGAGTCGAACGCCTTAACTAACGGTCCATATAAAATGATCAGACACAGGAATTAAAAAAAAGACTCTAAGTACCAGAGCAACCATCGACTGTCACTTGATACAATGTAAGTAAAATGGATAGTAAAATTTTGTATTAAAATATTGACTTCTTTTGAAAACCATTTTTTTTTCAAATGTATACAGTGTGGGTCAAAATAAAGTATTTATGTTTAAAGAAAGTTTAATGAAATAAGTAAATATGTAGACTCGTATCACAGCATAAAGAAACCATTTGTTTTGTTTTTCTTACGTGGAACCTACAACGCATGCTCACATTATTGGAGAACACACTTGTATCAGATGTATACATATATTGTAAGAGACCCAGTGTAACTATAGACGATTTTAAGAAGACTGTGAATACATCATTTTATATTTTGAATAAAGGTAAGTTTTGTTTTCTTTATATTAAACTTTTATGATAATTAAGTTGATAAAAGATGAAAAAGTTTAATATAGCGTTTTAACAGTGTAGTACACTTTAGATTAAATAATATGACAGTTGGGACTATTGTTTTGGAAATTAGAAGCTTGTATTAATCCTGCCATTAATATTTATTGTTAGTTAACAACAGCATCAAACTAAGATTACACATATACCATTAAATGATTGGTAATGATCACATTAAACACAGGTTTCCTCATACAAGAATAAGAAATAATGATCATATTTTTCATGAACTTCAGATTTCAGGAATTATAATCTTGAAAAAGTGATCTAAAGTTTACTATATTTTGGCAAACCATTCCTATTTTATAACAATGGACAAACAATAAGAAAAAAACACCATTTATCTACATTCTCTAAATCGAATAGAAAAATCGACTGTAACAGATAAGAACCCCAGAAATGATAAAGAGAAGTGCATTCGGTAATATACTATGGCTCGAACTTGGAGCCATATGATCAGTACCTCCAATATTAACCCAAAAGACCCACAAAGTAACTAACATGACTTAAAAAGAAATTAAAAATTCTTACAGCACCAGCTATGTAATATAAAGAACATTTAAATACTGAAACAAGAAACGTTCCATGATACAATAACAATAATAACTTAAAAATGAGACAATGTTTTACAACATATACATATAGTTTGTTATACAAATAAAGGAAATTGTGGTCATACCAATAGTTCTTGGTTCTTGTTAGAAATTTCCCATGTCTGGTGTAAACTATTCTGATAAATTATACATATGTATATATATTACTAGAAGGCTAAATTATTATAATTTAAGTTCACTTCAATATGTTTTTAGAAAAATGTTATTATTTCCTGTAACTTGTCATAGCAATATTTAAAACCAATTCTATCTTTCCTGTAACATATATCACTCCATTAAGGGAAAAACAACAACATATTCTTAACAGTAAATACCAGAACTTTCTCTTTATTGGTGCATCCAACGAAAGTGCCCTGAATTATTTGCTTAGACCGCTACATAAAATACAAGAAATAAGAATAATTACACTAGAGATACTCCAAATGTCTGGAATTTCTTTAAAGAAAAACAGTTGTCAGCAGAAAAGGAAAGTAATCTGAGAGGCTGCTCGAACAACAGAGAATAATCCTGCTTGTTCAATTTGTAGCCCTTTATAGCGGAAAACTAATCCAACTATCTCTATCAGAGAACAGAAAACAATTAATAAAGATGGTTCTCCGCACGGTATGAATGGAAGTTCTCCTTTCGAAAATGTAACAATTAAACTCATACAAATACCAACCCACCCATTATTTAACAAAATTACAATGACAGGAATGTCTTTCATTCTGTGCGTACAAATTATTTCAATAGCTGCAAATACAGTTTCGATGAATTGATCTGATGAAGCAACATTTCTTAAATTATCAGTTGCTGATATAATTTTCAATAAGCCATATGGTTCTTTTTTTAAAATATTCTAGCAAACACAGATACTATGACTGGATAACTAAAGAAGATGACACTCGCTTCAGCTACGGGTAAGAAGTGAAGTGCACTGTAGCGCGTATACAGAACCAATACGTGAGCAATGCTTTGACAGAGTAAAGTTTTCTAGCAGAAGGTGGACCAAATGGTTTTATATTTTCATATGTGAAAAGTGGAATACTGTAAACTGTGAGAGGCATTGAATTAACCCAAATTACTTTGTCAACATCTAGATTTTTCAAGTATTTAACAATAGCATATACGGTAGAGAAGAACAGACAAGATAACATACTAAATAGTAGCCCTTTATACAAAGATAAACAACCAAGTAAATCACATTTGATATTTTTTTATCTTTGTACAGGTAAAACTTTCATCATCATCGGTTAGCAGAGAGTTGAAGAAGCCAGTTTCTGTTAATTTAATATCATTTCTGTTGCTCAATGTTTCAGAGATGTATTTTCTTAAACTTTTCTTATTAATGTCCATAATTGTTCGGTAGAGTCTCTTGTCGTTTCTGTCAGCTGTAGAGAACAATCATATACTACTTGTAGCACTAATTAATGCACACTATATTTAACACAAGTTTGTTCATAAATTTTTTTATTTCATTTAATTATTTGATCTTTTGTGTGATTAAATATTAGAAGAAAATATATGAATAAAATAAACATAAAACTATATCATAAACATGATATGAAATGTAAAAGATTATATTAAAAAAAACACAGCAGTGAATATTGTAGTTCAACTATTATTTTACTAAAATATTTTCCCCTGTTGGGATAGTGACAAGTCTTTGGACTTACAACGCCAGAATCAGAAGTTCAATTCCCCTCGGTCGACATAATAGATGGGCCCATGTTGCTTAGCTGTGAGAAACACGGACGCACCCAGAATGTTATAAATTTAAAACGCCAAGTGAGTTTCCCAACATGAACAAAATATGAAACGTATGTTAATTTGATAAAATCTTGAAATATTTTCATGAAAATAATAGGTAGGTGATAACAATCGTATTAGCAAAAGTAGATAGGAATATATAGAGATTTCGAAGCGTTAGAAATTTATCGAGCGAATTTTTATGCTGTTCTGTTGTAGATTAGGTACGCTTAAATTATACATTTTTGAAGAATATATACCTTAACCTATCTCAATTGGTCTTGTGAAAAACATTGTTAAACGTTAATATTGTTCTTCGGTGGTACAGCTGTAAATCTACAAATTGTAACATAAATTTTCGTTGTTGTAAACTACTAGAGTTTAAGCATGTTTTGAAACTCACAAGAGGAATATATATATCTGCCTAATACTTAGGAAATTATAACATCGTAATCATGTATGTTGATGTAATATCTCAATAGACCAGGATATTAAGAGAACACTGGGGTTTCTTAGTTTTGCACCATGTTACCCAAACGTAGTGACCATCTTATCAAGATTGCAGAACTATTCTGTGTTAAGGATAAGATGTGCAATGAATCAAGAGACGAACTTAAAAGGGAGTTTACGAAGGTCTAAATGTTGTTCTCTGCTTTATTTTGGTAAAAGTATCAAAACCCATAACAGCCATGCTAGGATACAATCTTACTTCAAGTATGTTTCTCGGTGTCATAAAGATGTAGTACACTGTTAACATTAATCATATAGTTAAAGGTTCACTATCTAGGTGTATTGAGTTATGCTGAATTAGATAATGAATTTTAAAAAATCTAGAATGTGTGATAGCATGGTGAGTAACAATTTTGTGATGCTATGATTTATTCATATTATATTGCCTGGGTATACAACATAGAAGTGCTATGATTTATTCATATTATATTGCCTGGGTATATAACATAGAAGTGCTGTGATTTATTCATATTATATTGCCTGTGTATACAACACAGAAGTGCTGTGATTTATTCATATTATATTGCCTGGGTATACAACATAGAAGTGCTGTGATTTATTCATATTATATTGCCTGGGTATACAACATAGAAGTGCTGTGATTTATTCATATTATATTGCCTGTGTATACAACATAGAAGTGCTGTGATTTATTCATATTATATTGCCTCTGTATACAGCATAGAAGTGCTGAAAATTTGTTCTTGTGAAATATTGCCCCTTTGTTGAACTTTCTGACCCCGAAAACAGTCTTGTAGTTGAAAATACTGCAGAATTAACAACATCAAACCATACAGTTGGAGGCTACACTAATCGATGAATGTAATAATTGACTCTTTGGAGTCCAATAAGAGTAATTGAAAGAATTAGATCCAGTTTACGTGCATCTCATTGAATTAACTCGAATGATAAGTTATGCTTTTATGTCACACCCAGATATTGAATAGAATATAAGAGGATGTGTGCCAAGCATACCCATGTGAGAAATTTTACCACCTTTCATACATACTTTTTTCCAATGATAAAGAAATATGTGGAGTGGTTAAAGCATCTACTGTTATTTTAAATGTGATGTTCAAATAAACATCTAGGAAAGGTTGGAATAGTTACAGTGGATATTAGGTATGCAAAAATACATAAAACATGACAATAAATTCATCTATATACATTACAGACAATTCTCACGTGCACTGGCTTGACAAAGATTTACAGACGAATAATGATGAGCCAAAAAAAGATAAATGATGTTGTCTCGTGAAAGGGTTGAAAGTAATGAAACAATATGGAAAGGAAAAGTGAGATAAAGAGCTTTGTGACCTTTCCTTTCCAAGCTATTGATCAAAATATTATCGTGAAACATCTAAAATATATTGAATGATAGTTGATCATACATTGTGCAACTAAGACTAAGATTGTTATATAATTAAAAATAAATGACTGAAAGGAAGTAGTGATTATTTTCACCATGTCAGTGAGTGACTTTTTTGAAGTAAAATGTTATTTGGCATTATAAGAATAAATCTATTGATTTTGCCAAAAGGTGTGAGTTCTGTGTCTGATCATTGCTAGGTTCTCCACATAAATTTTAAGTATCTATGGATTATCCACATCTACTGTTGATTTATATTTTTTCTTGGTTTATATGGATATATACTGTAGAAATACAGGGAATATTAGTCCCGGCTTATGATAATTTTTCTTGAAAATTTTATGCCTTGTTTAACTCTTTCAGTGATTATATATTTTGTGATGAATGGACATAAAACAAAATGTGTTTTGCAACTCATGTACTGAAGTACATACGATACCACAGCTATCTACACATACATTATTGGGAGGATAGCCAGAGAAGGTTACTTAAGTTAATTGCATCAAAGCAATGATACTCTGTTAAAAATATGTATTAAATGTTTCGTATATTGATAAATACACATAGTGATATATATCAGAAATACATATGTGATTGTGGTCTTACACACATGTATGAAGTAATTCATGGGTGCTAAATAACGTAAATAAATCAATTACTAAACAAAAGAACA